>NC_136503.1:36333252-36425752 GCF_053919585.1 Euprymna scolopes
TGCATGCAAGTATTATGTTTTTTTTTAACAGTTTATTTCTTGTAAGTAAAAACAAAAATATTCGAGCTGAGATCGAAACAAAAACGAAACGACAGTGAATCAAGTACGATAATCATCAGGCCAGCTTGACACGATCTTTAAAAAGTGTTTTCAAACCTACTTATTCTTAACTTTAGTAATCTGTCATGTGAACGATTCACGCATGCGCATTCGTGAAACAATTGACAAACAGATAAAAATACCGATCTCACCCCAAATACCAATTTTTCAATTTCGGCCCCTTAACAGCCCTTTTCTTTTCGGATGAAAACTGATTAAAAAGTTTTCCACATGTCTGAATACCCTATATACAAAATTTCAAGTCTGTAGATTAAACATTCGTTGAGTTTATAGTTTGAGAAATGTCCTCACGCATACACATTCTCACTTTTGTATATATATAGAAAAATGAGAATGTGTGTGTGAGAACACTTCTCAACCTATATACCCAACGTATTTTTGATCTACAGACTTGAAATTTTAAATATAGGATATTGAGACATGTGAATTTTTTTATCGGTTTTCATACAAAAAAAGGTGCTAAGGCGGGTCATCTGGGAGTCGTCGGATTTTTTTCTATTTGTCAATTGTTTCACGACTGCGCATGCGCAGTCAAGAAACATGACAGCTTCTTTATGTTAAAAATAAGATTTTTTTTTTAAACAATCTGTAAATATTGTGTCAAGCTGGTGCAATGGTTACTGTACTTGACTCAATGTCTTTCGGTTTCGATCTTAGCTTGAGTACTTATTTTTTTTTTTTTACAAAAAGTGAACTAACTGTTTAGAAAAAACATAATACACGCATGCACATGCCCCAGTTTCTGTATGAATTAAAATATAATATTGTGCGGATTTTATGACCGGACAGCGCCGAGCGGCTTCCTAGTATATCTATAAAAGTGAGAATATGTGTGCGTGGGGGGGGGGACAACTCTCAACCTATATACTCAACGAATTTTTTATCTACAGGCTTAAAATTTGGTATATAGAATATTCGGATATATGATATATTCATCTGGAAAATAGGCTGTTTAGGGATTAAAATTGAAAAATTGGTACTTGGGGGAATATCGGATTTTTATCTGTTTGTCAACTGTTTCACGAATGCGCATCCGCGAATCGTTCACACAACAGCTTCATTATGTTAAGAATAATTAGATTTAAAAACAGCTTTTAAAGATCGCCTAAAGCTGGTCTGTTGGTTATCGTACTTAACTCACTGTATTTAGGTTTTGGTTTCGATCTCAGCTCGAGTAATCCCCCCCTTACAAGAAGTGAACTATTTAGAAAAAACATAATACTCGCATGAACATGTCTCAGTTTCTTTCCGTTTTTTATTACTTTATTTTTTAAAGGAATTTAATGTTACGTTTAATACCGGGCAACGCCGGGTACATCTAATAGTATTTAAAAAAAAGCATTTTTTGATCTATTGCTGAATATCGATTTTGCTTTATGTTTCACTTCATATCAAGGTTCGAACAAACAATACACGCCCCATTAATATATATGCATTTGCAATTGTTTTCGTAATTTATACTTTAATTCAGTTAATATTGAATTATTTATTCATTAGAACTGGTTTTTTAATATAATAGAATAATTTGAGATATTGCGATGCATTTCTTTTATTATAATTAAGAAATATTTTTTTGTTTTAAATTATTGACAATATGAGATTTTTTTTTTTTTTTTACACAGTGATCACCACTTATCAAGGCCCGGAAGCCACTCAGGGATAAGGGTTATTGCAAGTACATTACGTTAGTGTGGAGATTTGATGAAGTGTTTACTTAAGGGGGCGGTTCATTAGGAATTTGTTAACATTGGACTTGAAGACATCCAAGTTGTAGTCCGGAGGGAAGCAGGCAGACGGAACAGAGTTCCACAGGCGTGCAGTTCTAAAAAAGAAGCTTTGTTCATGGAATCCGCGTTTTGATTTAGGCACAGATATAGAGTGGGGGAAATTTTTCACAGTGGATTCAGCTAGACGGGTGTTTTTCATGAAAGATTGGCGAGGGGGGACCAGAGATTGGAGTTCAGACGAGCACCTGCCATGGAAATAACGATAAAACAAGGATAGGCTCGCAACGTCTCTTCTGTGGGAGAGAGGTTGCAGGGTAGAGAAAAGAGATCTTTTAAGGTAAACGGCGTTTCTGCCTCTCTTTTTCTTCATCCTCTTTAATCTTTTTATTCTCTTCTCCCACTTCATCTACTTACCCCATCCATCCACTTCCTACTTTTAATACCAATATGTGATTTCAAAAACAATACATATACTGTTAGTATATGGATGCTGAAACATTTTAATCTTTCTTTCTTATCAAATCTTTCTCGGAGTTTTATATCAGATCCATTTTTCTTTCTGCTTCTTGTATAGTCGGGCGTATCTATCAAAGCACTTTCTCATACCTGAGGTCATTCTCTATCTTTACAAATCTACTTTCAGACCGTGTATGGAGTACTTGGGAATCTGTCTCATTTGAGTGTTCTTGACAAGATGAAGAAACGAATCCATAATTTGATTATACACTCTTTCTCTTTCTCTGCAACCTCTCTCCTACAGACGTGATGTTGCTAGTCACTATCTTTTCTTTTTTATAAATACCATTAAGGCATGTATTCTCTAGAATTGTCTGGTGGATTTCACGCTTCTTTTGTTCCAGTTCATTTGACACGTTGGTCTAGTGGCCTCTACTAATTCGTTGTTGTATCTCATCGTAATACAGCTTCCTATTCTAGTAGCTTTTTTTTTCAAGAAATGCGGGCTTGTGGAAATCTTTCCTTACTTACTGTTTTCCTATACCTATAGCCTTTGTTATTTCATGGTTACAGCCAATAGGTATCTTATACCTTTGCGATAATCATCGGAAAGGCGCGGAAAAATTTTATTCCAGTTTTTTAAGCAACTACAAAGTAAAGAAACCCAACACCGGTGTTCATTCGTAACTGTCCCTTGTGAACGATCCCGGAAACGATGTAAGTGGTGGCGGGGGGAGGAGGAATTAATTAGAGAGAAAGGATTTTACTACTTCCATTGATTTTAATCGATTGTGACAGTTAACTCTCAGCAGAAAAAATATAGGAATCTACGAATATCGAGGAAGTGGAGAGGTAATATGCCTATAACAGACCTCAGATATTGTGCTGCAGTTTTTGCATATTACATTTCCATGAAATGTCTTGATATTTAATCCTATTAAGGTCAAAATCATAGGGGAAAAAGCTTCTTATTCTAGTAGCTTTTTTTTTTCAAGAAATGCGGGCTTGTGGAAATCTTTCCTTACTTACTTTTTTCCCTATACCTATAGCCTTTGTTATTTCATTGCGATAATCATCTTTCGTTCTCTTTAGCTCTTACATGCAGTGACTTCATGCCTTGTCTTAAGCGATTCCTATAAAAACATATTGATATTTGTAATTCATTTCATATTTTATACTTTAGTATATTTTTGTTGATATTGAAGTAGTTATTCATTACTAATATATTTTAAAAATAATGTAAGAAGTTAGAACATTACTGATACGATGACGTTGCAGGAAATGTTTTTGTTTTTTAAATTGAGGACACTATGAATTTTTTTTCTATGAAACTGGACTCCTTTCTTTTTTTTCTCCTCATCTTCATTCATCGTTTCGACCCAATCCAGCTTCCTCTACTTACTATTTTTCGTACATAGATGTGATAAAAATGATACGTTGTATCAATATAGAGAAATTACTTACCCGTGTCCACAATAAGTTAACCAAATGAAACATTTGATATCAAAATAAAATATTACAAATCAACACGAAACCAAATTTTACGAACACAATTCTCTGGTCCTGGATATGACCTTAAACTATATCCGATGGTGAGGCCTCAGCTTACGGGCTTTGAGAAGTGTATAGCCACCCTTTAATTGCCATTGCTCCCAGGTCGACTGACCCGTAGTGGCAGTACCTGTTAGGGTCTCAACTATGGGTTAAATAGAAACCGACTTGAAAACAACAACTATATTCTATTAAAAAAATGTTCTCTAAAATCTTGGGATTCGGCAATAAATAACCTGAAAAATATACCGTAAAACAAAAACAACCAACCAACCAACCAACCACAATTCTCTCTTTAAAGAAAGGTTTTTTTTATTCAACTGCATGAAAACCGTCTAAAACAAATGTCTATTTTGGTAAGTTCGCAATGTTGAAGTTTAGAGCCACTGTGTTTTAATAGTGGCGTGTCACAGAGGTTGAGCAGTTTGTATTTGTCTTCCACTTCGTCAATCACATCGTCTAACAGATCCTGGGACCCAAGCAGGCCCGTCACGCTTAAAGAATGTCTATGTGCTCGTAAATCTGCAAGAATTGGCGGGCTAGATTCTTGACGTTATAACTGTAACTGAAAAAACATCAACCGACTATCGTGTAAAAACAAAATATACGATCGTCTTAGGTTAAAGGCGCCGATAGATGGCCGCTTATTTTTACTGAAAAATCGAAAATAAAAATCCAACTAAAATATTACATTTAATTTTATTAAATCTTATTTTCGGCCGATCAGTATATTTTTTTATTTACTTCTTTATTTCAAAATAAGTTGTACTAGAGATGCAGCACATCACAGTTTTTTGGATAACCATGGCCGTTCATTTTGGCTTTTAAATCATTCCAGACTATAAAACAAAACTTAAAAGAAATACTTACAAAAAACTCTGCCGAGCGATAAAAATTAAAATGTCTTCGTAAAATATTTTATTCATATATTTTATTCTAATTGTAATTTACTTGCCGTCACCATTTAATTATTTAAAACAAATGAAACAGAAAATATGAGTATTTCCCGCCGTTTATCGAGCGAGTTTATTTCTTACTAGCGGGGGTACCCAGCGTTGCCCGGGTGTTTGGAGGTGTGTGTGCGTGTGTGTGTGTGTAAAGGGGGGGGGGGTAAAGTAAAGAATAAGCGAAGTAATAACCTTGTTGAAATATTTAAAAAAAAACGATGTTAAACTTCTTTAAAAAATCGGCAAAAAATAACAAAACAAAAAAAAAAACAGCGAAAATACGTAAAATTCTCTAAAAAAGAAATCGGAAAAACAAAAAGCATAAACCACGGAAAAAATGATGGACGTGTTCGGAAAAACAAAAACCAAAAAAACACAGCGAAAAGCGAAAAAAAAATGTCATAAATAACCCTTCGATTCGGTTAAGTCCATGGTGCATTTCACCCAGTAGAAAGCATAGAACGGAAAGGCGCGGTAAAATGCCATTCCTGTTTTTTAAGCAACTACAAAGTAAAAAAAGCCCAAACCGGTATTCATTCGTAACTGTCCCTTGTGAACAATCCCGGAAACAGTGTAAGTGGTGGTTGTAGGTGGAGAGAAATTAATTAGAGAGAAAAGATTTTACTACTTCCATTGATTTTAACCGAATGTGGCAGTTAACTCTCAGCAGAAAAAATATAGGAATCTACGAATATCGAGGAAGTGGAGAGGTAATATGCCTATAACCAAGACCGTCTTAAAAGACAAGATGGCCGGTGGGCAAAAATAATTTAATCTTCTGACGTCATCATGGATAGTCCTTACCGGTGACACCGGTAGTCGCCGGTAGGCACTCGTAACGTCTTGAAGTCAGTGTAATATTTCTTTTTTTATTAAAATGCCTTCACGGTGCATCGTTCCAAATTGCTGAGGAAATTATCGTAAAGGACCAAAAAGTGACAGTATTTTCATTTCCGAAAGATAAAGAATTATAATGCAGTAAAAAAAAAAAGATTTTACACCATCTCCATTCAGCAAAGTAAGTTTTAACGTGCTCCCCACCCCTGTATTTAACACGATGTAACTATAATTTAATTCAATATTATCATCCTAAATTTTTTACCATTCAAAAGAAGAAGCTTCAAATAAATTGCTAATATAAAAAAAAAAATTTTTACAGCATACAAAACTAATGAAAATGCGAGACAACATCGACTCTTTAAAACACGTTCTTTTGAAGAGACGATTTTTTTAAGCTGTTGACACACATGTTTTAAAAATCTAGAAAAAATTAATTTTCCTGAAATTTTTCAATATTTAAAAATAAATTATGCCGGTTGATAAAATTTGTAAACTTCTTTTTAAAACTAGAAAGATAAAATTTAAAAATACTTATTTATATATATATATATATATATATATATATATATATATATATATATATATATATATATATATATATATATATATATATATATATATATATATATATATATGAAACTAAAGTAAAAAAAAAAACGCGCGTTCACTCGTGGTCTTTTCATTTCATTTCATTAACGTAATTGGGTTTGTATTACTGTACACATAGATTCGAAAAAGTTGTCAAAAACAAATATATAACAAATAAATGTTATCAAAGGCAAGATAAGTTACTTTTCTACCAAATATTTTTCGTGTTTTTATTCAATGTAACATGTTTATTCAGCTCGAAAAACATAGTGTTTACCGATGTATTCGAAAATTCAAGATGGCGTCTGATTCTCTCTTTAACACGGTAAGTTTGGGATAAGGTGTTATAAATAAAAAAACTATACAACATACTATTAAAAACCCGCCGAATATATGTCAACCTATGTCACGGTAACATATATTGAGCGAGTTTTTAACAGTATTTTATCCGGTTTTGTATTTATAACACCTTTTCCCAAACTTACCGTGTTAAAGAGAGAATCAGACGCCATCTGGAATTTTCGAATACATCGGTAAACACTATGTTTTTTCGAGATTAATGAACATGTTACATTGAATAAAAACACGAAAAATATATCCAGTTTGGTAGAAAAGTAACTTATCTTGCCTTTGATAACATTTATTTGTTATATATTTGTTTTTTGACAACTTTTTCGAATCTATGTGTACAGTAATACAAACCCACGTATTTTAACAAACTGAAAATATGGATATAAAAAAATGATTTTGCATGTTATTTTTGTTATGTGGTGAAATAATCTTAAATAAGAAACATGATTTTTTCTTTAGGTTAATTATTTTTTTACTGTGCAATATTTCATGAATTTATTAAAAATATTGTTTTTGATTTTGAAAAAATATTGTGGTTCATTTTGATTAAAAAATATTCATTTTGATTAAAAAATATTCATTTTGATTAAAAAAATATTCATTTTGATTAAAAAAAAATATTGTTCATTTTGATTAAAAAATATTCATTTTGATTAAAAAAAAAGTTTAATTTTAATATTTGTTTATAGTCTTAACTCATATCAAATGTTTTGCTTGTGTTCTGCTTCAAATATTCATAATCTTACATGCATAATTTTCATTTAAACTTCAAGTTTATTTCAAATCAAATCGTGTTCCTTTACTTTTTAAAATGTAATTTATAAGTAATTAAAGAACGCATTCTAATCTTTAAAATCTATAATACAACGAAATATTCAATTGCTTATAATATACTTAAACAAATAACTTGTGTTTTTTATTATTTTTTTATTATTAATATTAGATGAGTTTCAGTATAAATCATCGTGTTCTTTTTTATTTCTTTATTTTAATCCAATTTTGAAGTTTTGTATCGCTGTCTGTAAAAATTACTGTTCATTATTGACAGTCTAAGAGTTCCACATATCTTGCTTGTTGGGACCTCGGCGATGACGTCATTTTTTCAGCTGACCGGCCATCTTTATAACGAAGGCCACGCTATAACACACCTCAGATATTGTGCTGCAGTTTGCGCATATTACATTTCCATAGAATGTCTTGATATTTAATCCTATTAAGGTCAAAATCATAGGGGAAAACTGAGTTCATGTTATATATATAGGGATAAAAAGCTAGCCTGGGTGACCGGCGTTGTCCGGGTGTTTGGAGGTGTGTGTTGAGCAAACAAAAACGGTGGTAGAAGGCAGGCAGACTCGAACCCGTACCACGAAAGATGAAAAGACCATGAAAAAAAAAACAACACAAAAAAAAACGTGAAGTCTTTGCCGTTGTGTCCATCTCCAAACATTTACATTAAATGGCAAAGGTTTATATTAAAGCTAGTCAATCAGTAAGAGGAGATGACATTCTAAAATATCGGCGAAGAACAAAAAAAAAAACCTGTAGAAAAGTGCCTAGTTGAAGGTGAAGGAATTAATGTTTTTAGCCAATTTTTCGATATTTGTCGTCTGAATACTACTTATAACTGAGAGTTCCCGTATCTCTACAAGGCCACCATTCGCCCATCTGGGCTGATGCATCTATCACTAGCCTCTCCCTCCTGGATAGGGTCCAAATAAGAGTTTTCAATCTAATAGGTCCCACTTTGACAACTAAGCTCCAACCCCTGTCTCATCACCGCAGTGTTTCATCTCTGTGTCTGTTTTACAAATATGTTAATAGAATGTGCTCTGATGAACTCCTTGCATCTGTGCCCCCTCGGTGTACATATCCCCGACAAACCCGCTTAGCAATAAGATCTCATTCTTTCACTGTTGAGGTCCCTAAATGCAAGAAAGCTGTCTATTCTAATAGTTTCTTTCCCCGAACAGCTAGACTTTGGAATTTCCTTCCTGCTAACTGCTTCTCTGACTGTACTGATATGCAGAAGTTTAAATGTAACGTAAACCAGCATCTTGTTAATCTTTTCTAGGCATGTTCCCAAATAATAGCATCCAAGTGTTGATATGGCTTGTTAGAGATGAACGTGAGTACATAAATAAATAAATAAATAAATAAATAAATAATAATAAAGGAAGTAACTCCTTTAAACAATTTTAAGAGTTGTTTCCTTTGGCTGTAAAAAATAGATATTAAATTGAAAAGAAAATTTTTGCGGAATTTAAAATTTTGATTTTAAATGATGTATTTTCAATTACGTTTTCGTTATAATACATTTACATATCATTTTAAAGACCGTTCTTCTCCCTATCTAATCGTTAAAATTACTATCGTTTTAAAACAAGCATGTCTTCTTTTCATAACGTTGATTACAAAATGAAAAAAAGCAAATTTGCACCATTTTCTTGTTTCAATTCAAGCTAGGCCGAAAAGCTGCTGAAACAGCTCGCAATATCAACGTAGTGTTTGGCCCAGGAAACACTACTGAACGCACAGCACAATGATGGTTTAAGAATTTTGTGACGGCGACGAGAGTCTTGAAGATGATGAGAGTAGTGGTCGGCCATCGGATGCTGACAATGGTTAATTAAGAACCTTATTCGAAGCCAATCAACGCATAACTGTTCGAGAACTTGCTTCTGAATTAGACGTAACGTATACAACGATTTCCTTCCACTTGAGAGATTGGAAAGACAAAAAAGAAATTGATAAATGGGTGCACCATGAATTGAACGACAACCAAAAGAAACTCCGTTATGAAGTACCATTTTCTCTTCTTTTGCGCAATAAGAACGATACGTTTCTCGGCCGAGTTGTGACTTGCAATGAAAAGTGCGTTCTTTACAATAGCCAGCGACGCTCAGCTCAGTGGTTAAACGCCGACGAAGCGGAGCATATGTCAACGAATCATTAAATCTAAGGGAGACAACCAGCATAGACATAGCAAAAAAAAAAGCATATTTTACAAGATATAATTTGGGACGCTGAAATAATCCGTAGAACAATGAAAGAATGTTAAATGTAAAAAGAAAAAAATGATTACACGATTACTGTGGCCGAGTTTCGGAAATTGCTGAAGCAGTTTACGAAAAGGAAACAAGTTAGCGGAGTTAATCAACAAACTTAAAATATAACAATGTTAAGTACAAAAATAAACTTATTAATTAACGTACACAAAACAAAAGTAAACTGTTACAATCTAACGATGTTAATTAATCTACAACAAAAATGAAATAAACTTGTTTGAAACGATGGTAATTAATCAAAAACGAAAATTAAATAAACTTGTTTATTAACGAAAATAACGAAACTTTTTTGAATGAGATTTTGAAGTATTTAAACTGTCATTTTAATTTTGTTTTAACGAAAATAAAAAATTGAAAAGTAAGAAATTTGTTTTTCTTTATTATAGGTAATCAGTCATTTTTGTCTGTGATTAAAGTTAATTTTGTTTTTTTACTATTATGTACAAATGTATTTTTTAAAAAAGAGGAAAAATAGCAACCTTCAAAGATTCTGCACAAGATAAAGTGTTTGGTTTTTTTAAGGGGGTCTCTTGGATAAGGGAAGCATTTTTCATTGGCTAATTGAACAACAACTTCTTGATTGTTAGCTATAAAAAAAGATAAACAACTTTTGATGAAGATATATGTAAATATTAATTAACATTTAACTTTGTTTTTAATTATTAAAGAAGATACGCTAAAAATAATTAGTATTGAAATTGATATGCTTTTCATTAGTTGTTATGATTTACTAAAATAAAGAAAAACAAATTTCTTATTTTTAACTGAAGGTTTTTGGTTTCATGCCAAGAGAAACATCCGAAAATTGTTGGGGACGAGAACTGAGATGTTCCACCTTCATCTCAGAGTTTATTTGGCGGAAAAGGAAAAGGGGAGAAGTATTCCCTTGTATAATTATTACCATCAGGGATCAACATATGATATGATTTTTTCATTTTCATTAATTAACAAGTTTATTTAATTTTTGTTGTTGGTTAATTAACATCATTTCATTGTAATCGGTTGTTTACTTTTGTTTTGTGTAATACGTTAATTAATAAGTTTATTTTGTTACTTAACATTGTTTTTGTTTTCTTTTTGTTGAAATTTCCGGGACTAACTTCAACTTCACCCGGCGCTTGCTTATTCGTGCAATCATATTTTTTTTCTTTTTCATGTTTTTTTTTTTTAATTTAATTTTATTTATTTAACATTCTTTCATTGTTCTACTGATTATTTCAGCTTCCCAAATTATATCTTGCAAAATATGCATATTTTTGCCATGTCTACGCTGGTTATCTCCCTTAGATTTAATAATCGTTGACATAAGCGCCGACGAAGCTCCACGACACTTCGCCAAGAGAAGCTCATGCTGACTGTTTGGTGGTCTGCCGCAGGTCTCATCCATTACAGTTTTTGAATACAGGCGACACCATTACTGCAGAGCAGAGAAGTACTGTCAACAAATGGATGAAATACATCAGAAACTTCGACAACATCCAGGATTAGAAAACATAAAAGCCCAGTTGCTCCTCCACGACAATGCTCGACCGCATATCGCTAAATCGACAGTGTAGGAGTTGCACAAATTGGGCTACGAAATTCTTTTTCATCAGCCATACTCTCCAGACGCCACACCTACCGATTACTACTTTTTTAAGCATCTCGACAACTTTCTGCGTGAAAAATGCTTCAATAACCTAAACAATATCAAAAACGCCTTCAGCGACTTCATCGCCACCAGAACGCAAGATTTTTACATTACTAACATAAATAAACTTGTTTTGCGTTGGCAAAAGTGTGTTGATTCTGATGGTGCTTATTTTGATCAATCATTTTTTGTTAGGGCCGAGATATGTTCATCTGAATTTAAAAAGTTAAAAAACAGCAAGAACTTTCTTGTCAATCTGATATTTTGCTATAAATTGCTATAAATTCGGAGATTTCTTTTAGCAATTGTTTTCATTGAGATAATAATTTCTTAAAGAAAAAACATTTAGCGAGTGCGATGAAGATGCAATTTCTTACCAATGGTATTGTATTTGTTTAAGATCCCTTTAAATTTTAGGTGGTAATGCACTTACTGATCCGCTCTATTTTTGAAATCGTATTTCCAAGTTTAATTAAAGTTTTATGTGCTTTTTTTATTCAATTGTAAGGTCAAAGTACAAAATAGGTACAAAACACTCTCCTCTCCCCATGTTAAGAATGGCTTTTTAAATAATAACGTTATTATTTCAGCACGGATCAATAAGTGCATGAGTACCAAATTTTAGTATATTGCTTACTTGAAATAAACATTTTTAAAAAAGTTCTTAAGATTTGCAAGTTAAATTTTTTAAGTGAAAAAAAAAAAAAAAATGGGAAAGTTTTGCAAATGTGACAGAAAGCAAAGTAAAGAAATTGATTATTGTTGGTTCCCAACAATTTTATCATGAAATTTAAATACGTTACAATGTTAAGAAAAAGGCAGCAAAAAATGGGGGTCTGTTAACAATGAAAAACACTTTCTATTTTTTTTCTTTTTAAGTATAATACACTTCGTCCCAAGATCAAAGTCTGTTCTGATGTTGCACTTAAATTTCTTGTTCTTGATTAGTGAAGGAGAAATCCTTCATTACTGAGGCAATTTTTATTTTTGTTCCTTGCTCCACATGAAAAAAAAAAAAAAACGATCCTAGTGTCTAACTCTGTCCTCGTGGGGAGGCAAAGCAAAATAGGAACTATAATACACTTACATTCTGCACAATTGTTTTAAAAGCTAAACGCCGTAGGTGGTTAACAACGAAAATTAATTTGAATGTATTTTAATTTCACGATAAAATAGGTTGACATCAATAGTGATAAACTAACAACACTTTTCTTTGTGTCATATCAAATTATTTCTTTTCTTTTTTTTATTATTTTTTTTTTTCGTAAATTTAACTCCTAAATCTTAAGAACGTATTTTTCTTTCTTTTTTTTTTTTTCTTCGGACACGTAAAATTTCTTAATTTAAAGTGATTTAGCAAATATGATGCAAATGACAGAAGATAGAGACTCAGCTTTTTTCTCCTAATTACAAATTCTCTCTTAAAAGATTGATTCTTTTAATAAAAGCAATTGCTTAAATTCTAAAAAAAAAAAAAAAAAAAAAAAAATCAATTTATACTATAAAATTGGACTTAATTTCATACCTAAATAGGAAGTGTTTAAGCCAAGGGAAATAAATCAGTAAATAATTTAGAGGAGTTACTTCCCTCGTGTCATATTTTCAAAATTTGAAAAAAAAAATCTTTATGAATTGTGTTTTTGGAAGAAATAAACTTGTTCGATAAATAAATCTTCATGAATTGTGTTTTTGGAAGAAATAAACTTGTTCGATAAATGGTGGTAAATAACTTATGCTTCTTTTTCTATTGTTTTAAATAACGAAGTGGTGGGTGCGCTTGCGCTGGTGCGTCCGTAAAAATTACAAGAGGAATAAAATACACGTTAATAAAATTATATAAACATTATAAAGAGACTATGTTTCAACATCTCGCAATGAGAAAAAAAATAAATAAATAAAATTATTTATTTTTAAATTTATATTTTAATTACTTTATTGTGTTCAGAGTAACGACGAAACCTGTTCATGTTTAAATCTAGTCAACAAAGTCAACTTTGACTATACAGGCTGTAAGGGGGCCTGTCATAATTCAGATACAATGAGAGTATTTGAACAAAAAAGGAAGCTATAATGATGATGCGCGCAGCAGCTCTATTTTCAATTTACAAGTAGGGTTCAACTCTAATCTTACTTACGGGAGCTTATAATTTTTATATTTTTTAAAAATAAACATTAATATATTTTTATAACTACAGAAATTAGTGTTCCATGCTTACTCAAACATCAGTGCAGGCAGGATGTGATAATTACTGCTGGTCGCGGGATTCGAACCCAGTCAACAAAATAAACGTGTATATATATATATATATATATATATATATATATATATATATATATATATATATATTATAGTAAAAAAATAATTATATATATATATATATATATATATATATATATATATCTGTGTGTGTGTGTGCGTGTGTGTGTGTTCACCGCCTTACCATTAATTTCTTTAAGTAAGTTAACATGCAGAATTCTTGACAGCACTGTTCTGTAGTGTAGAATCATTCATGTAATTATTATGTAAATTCTTGAATTTATTTCGCCCTTAACTCATCAGAAAAAAATTACTTATCAACTTAAACAGAAAATAAATAATTATGGGTATTATTACAAAATCCGAAATTTGGGAGAGAAGTTGCAATTTTTTTTTTTTTAACGACAAATTGAAAATAATTGCAACTTCTCTTCAAAATTTCGAATTTTGTCATATGCCCATATTTGTTTATTTTCTTTTAAAGGAAGTAAATTTTTGTTTTATTTCTGATTAATAAAAGGGGGAATAAATTATTTATTATTTAAAGAAATAAACGGTAAGGTAGTCAACATCCTTTAATTTGGAATATAGATTTTTGTCATATATATATATATATATATATATATATATATATATATATATATATATTGTTGCAATATTATTTATATAAGTAAAATCCTTAACTGTTTCGCATGAAATTAAAGCAAATATTCTTTACATTTCCAGGCATATTGTAACCGATAATTTTTCTCCACTTAAATAGACCATTTCGCAGTTTACAATCCCATCTCACTTAAATAATAAGTCAATGCTATAGTAAAGACAAACTCGGTAAAAAAAAAGAAGAAATTATGCTAATTTATTTAGAGGATATGAAAACTTTATTTCAAAATGATTTCCACCGTGTTATAAATCCAGACTTATTGCATGTCCAATTATTGCATATATTTAAAAAAAAAAAACCATATAAATAATTAGATGTATTGAATTAAACCTGAAACTCTACCATTCGTTAATTTATTGATGGTTTTCCTTCACGGCGGTTAAACTTATTTCAACAAATCCTTACGGTGAATATGACTTAAATTCTTTCCCAAAGCTGTACTCATAACTGTACATTTCCTTTTCAGTTTTTCCGCTTTTCACCTTGTATATTATATATGCTATTATTTTACGTTAAATATGCTATTATTTTATTTCCATCATATTTGCTTGAAACGCGTATTCAATTGTTAACATTAATATCTCTGAAAATGATACACATGCAAAGAAATATTGTCGCGCCGCCAAATGAAAAACTTTTCACTAAGTGACCCCCCTCCCCCTAAATCAGCCTACCCACTCCCTACTGAATAGATAACATCTTGGTACCACAAATGCCATTCGACCGTGCGGGGCCAAGGGAAACGACCACCGTGATTTTAGCCTCGAGTGTCCAAGAAAAAAAAACAAAGCTAAGTAAAATCCTTAACTGTTTCGCATGAAATTAAAGCAAATATTCTTTACATTTCCAGGCATATTGTAACCGATAATGTTTCTCCACTTAAATAGACCATTTCGCAGTTTACAATCTCATCTCACTTAAATAATAAGTCAATGCTATAGTAAAGACAAACTCAGTAAAAAAAAAAAAAAAAAAGAAATTATGCTAATTTATTTAGAGGATATGAAAACTTTATTTAAGTACGATACTTAATATAATCAGCCATCGAAAGGCAACTTTTTTTTTTAAGAAAAAAAAAATGAAATAACGTTAATAAGATATCAGTGACACCCCTCCCATTCCTTGTACACTGCCATTTCCTTTCCGGACACCTGTTCCGAACCTATGCTCTTGATCCATCATTTCATCAAAATACGAAGACGAAGGGCTCCTATGTCTTACACAACAATTTATCAGTCTGTACAATTGTCTATAAACTGATATCATCAAAAATTAGATAAGCTGTTTTAAATTTCCTCTCTTGACAAAATTGCCAATCGAAATACAAACGGATTTTCCTCTACGATAGAGGATAGAACTGAAGCAGTATACTTAATATGTACAATACGTGCGTACTAAACTAAACCACCTTTGCTACCTATATATAATCGCCTATACTGAATCCTCATCGGCTCACAACTCTCTGTATCCCCAGACACTTAATTTCTTAAATCTTATATCACCAAGACATCCTTCTGAATAGATACAAGAATTCTCCTGAGCAGCTCAACATCCAGTGATCATATATGTAATCCTCATGAAATTGCTTATATCACTCTGAATATTACCTTAAATTTTCATTCTATCCCTAAGCTAAGTAGAACACCTCATAATACTCTATTCAACTACTTTTAAAATTAGATACACCCAGTTGCAATATTAGAAGCGCTTCGTCCCTGACCTAGACTACGGACTTGTACAACAAACCATGAAACTATTGTACCTAAAATTCCTCTCAAAACTGCAAAATACTGCCGGTTGTATACTAAGTACCTCCTATAGATACTTTACCTCAAAGATGACTGCCTTGTCTGTTTTGCATGACAAACCTTTTTTATTTTTTACTTAAATTCTCTTTCTCCTGATCACTAACAAATCAAACTGCTCTATTTCTCAAGTTGCTACTAAACCTAGTCCGTTTCACGTAACTTAGAGGGGTCCTTGCTCTCCGCCCTTGACCCTAACAGACTCGTAAATCGATACCCATTAACACCCAACATTTCCTAGGCATGCTCCTGATTATAACTCCTAACCCATAACCAAGCTTCTAAGTAAATACTTACTAGCCATAGGCCTATACACAGACTTAAAGTAATCTATAATGAACAGCAACCATTAATATCTCTTTGTATTGCAAAAATCATTACACAAAATAAACCGGTACTCATTGAAATAAAAACTTCCGGATATTAAGAGAAAGGCGAAGTCATTCTCCTTCGTTGTAGTCTAAAGGCAACTTACTCAAATTGTCTAAAATTCCATGCATTCGTATACAATACTACTTATCCATCCGTCTATATTTAACTATACTTACAGAATATGCAATAACCTATATCTATCAGGTATAACTGTACTCCATATCAAATGTTCTCTTGTATCTATACTGAGCATATCTTATCTTTCAGTCTTACTAAATATTCGGTTTGGGCACCAAATCAGAATTTCTAATAGCAAGTAAATCATACCCTAACACTTTATCCTAATCCTAAACCTACTAAACCATATCTAACCATCCATTCCTAAACTTGCAAAACTATATCTAACCATACATTAACTCGTCTCTCTCAATCCAATACTGTAGCAAATTTAGCTGCTTCCACTGGATAAATTTTTACCTATACCCTCTCCCAGTAAAAATGAAAATGGAATCATAGTAATGTCCTTTTTTAACCACGTTTGAGGAGTGAAAATTTTCTGTAGAAGTTAACCTAAATGCCCGATTTTTTCAGGAGATATTAACCTAAATAACCAATAAATATTAACTACCCATGCGGGGTCGCAGAAATACCTGGATTAGGACCCAGGCGCGTGGCGAACCCCCTCGGAGCTGATGGACCCGTAGGTCTTCCCAGGTCATCCATCTAGGAGAAGGAAAACTCTGAAACTAAACCTAGGGAAGGGAGGCCTCTTCAGTCCTGGACGACAACGTTCCTAGAGCTGGTGACTCAAACAAATCACCGGTTGGCAAACCTAAACTGCTTAAGGAGGAGATAGGCTCTGTCTATCGCCCGGCTTTCATACTCCTTCTTTGCCTATTGGCCAGGCGTAGAGGTACTATCACAGGGACTCGTCTGAATCACCCAGTGGTTGACCTTGTTTCCTGACTAGGGCAATGAACGCCGCTTTTCCCCGCTCCCGCCACATCCCATCCCCCTAAACTTGACACAGTGGGGTGCTTAAGTGCCATATATGTCGGTGCAGTTGGACTGGTCTGGCTTTGCCTAACGGATTGAGGGTACCGGATTGACAGTTCCTGGCTGCTGTTTCCGACTGATAGTACAGGAGCCCTAACTCTTTGGTAGCGCTTAGAGCGGCTGCTCCATAAACAGTTGTAAAATATCGGGATGTTTGTAGTGCCATGTCGCGCATGGAAAGGGACCCTGCACTCATTTCCGGTGGGCTTTCCTAAGGCCACAATCCTGTGGGTGAGGACAGCTGATAGTCTACTTGTATTGCATGTCTGGTATTCTGCACAACTACTTGTCCAGCACCCCCTCACTCACTCACCCTAACTGAAACTTTTAAATAAAATAAAATGAAATGACAGCTCAAGCAAAAGTTACGTTTAAACCAGGACCAAACTCAAAGAAAACCAACCTGCCTCCTCCCTTGAGGCTTGCATTTACTAATATCCGCGGGCTTAGAACTAACTTAGATGATGTTGAGTCATTTCTCCTTGTAAACACCCCGGATATCTTAGCATTAAGTGAAACTAACCTTCACTCCTCCATTCCCTCTAACCACCTTAACATGCCTGGTTATCTCCCACTCTACCGTAAGGACTCGGACAGACATATGCATGGATTTGGAGTCTATATTCGTAACACCCTCCCCCTGACTAGAGAAATAAAACTAGAATCAGAGGACCAGGCCTTTATGTGCTTCTAACTAAATATGCAACACAATATTAGCTACTTGTATTTTCTCCACCGCTCTCCCTCAAACCAAGACTGTACCCTAATAAACAAAGTCTCAGACAGCATAGATATAGCACTCTCCCTCGATACTAGCGCACAAATACATGTATTTGGTGACTTCAATGTCCACCACAGTAACTGGCTAGGATTCTCTAATCACACAGATGTAGCTGGTAGCGCAACACATAGCTTCTCTATAACCCATTCCCTATCTCAGTTGGTTACATTTCCGACACGTTTCCCAGACCAGCAAGATCAACATGCCTCACTTCTAGATCTCTTTCTGACAACGGTTCCCAATGACTGTACAACAAATGCCCACAGCCCACTCGGGAATGCTGACCATGCTGAGATAATGGTAGAAATCAGCCTAAATTATCGCCCTAAAACTGAAGACCCACTACTCAAAACAACGAGGTATTACAAAAAGGCTGATTGGGAAGCCATCAGGGAGCTCATCAGAGATGCCCCATGGCAAAATATCTTTACTATTCCAGCGGAACAGTGTGCAAATGAGACCACTGAATGGTTCAAAACTGCTATTGAAGCACATGTTCCCGCACGGAAATTCTATAGCAAGCCCCACTCTCCCCAATGGTTTACTTCTGCTTGTGCAGCTGCCATTTGTCAAAGGCAGCATGCGTTCCGCAGATTCAACCGACATAAGTCCAGCTCAAATAAACAGAAGTTTATAGAAGCTAGAAATAATTGTAAGAGAGTGATAGACAGCTAAGACAGATTACTCTGAAACCACCAGAAAACGCATCGAAGCACAGAAATTAGGAACCCGGGATTTTTGGAAAATCTACAACAGCGTAGTAAATAATGGACAGTCAACTATTCCCCCACTATCAAACAATCATGAGGTTGCTTGCACGGCAACTGACAAGGCTAATCTGCTTGCCAGTCGGTTTGCCTCAAACTCCACACTGAACTCGGTACACCACTCACTCCCTGATTTTCCTCTGCGAACAGACGCCACACTTGACGATTTGAAAATCACCCCTTCTCAGGTACATACTATTATAAAAAACCTAGACACCTCAAAAGCATGTGGACCAGATCTCATCCCGGCTGTGCTATTAAAAAAATGCTCTGCCGAGGTTGCTCCAGTTCTGTCCAAACTTTACAATAAATGCCTTAACGAATCTTGTTTTCCCGACTGCTGGAAAACCGCCTCTGTGGTACCAGTCTTCAAGAATTCTGGTGAAAGAACTGACCCACTAAATTATCGCCCCATTAGCCTCTTCCCGCTTTTCGCCAAAATATTTGAGTCCTTAGTTAATCAAGCCCTAATCCAGCACCTAACAGCTGCTAAACTCCTGACTGACAAAAAATATTGATTCAGGCAAGCCCGTTCAACAGCAGATATCTTAACTGTAGTTTCTGAACGTATATACCGTTCATTGGATAAAACAGGGGAGGGTAGAGCGGTGACCCTCGATATATCTAAGGCTTTTGACAGGGTATGGCACGATGGTCTTCTGAGGAAAATTAGATCATATGGAATCACTGGAAGAATTCATAATGTAATTAAATCCTTCTTAAGTAATAGAAAAATCCAAGTTGTCCTCGAGGGTCGTACATCTAAACAATATGACATAAATGCGGGAGTACCTCAGGGGTCTATCCTTGGACCTCTATTATTCATGATATTCATAAACGACCTCCTTGATAAAATTGTTTCGGAAATGGGTATATTTGCCGATGACACCACTCTCTATAACAGATATGAGGAGAAAACAAATGAACACATATCCAAGGAAATGGCAGAAACACTAGAGGACGACCTCCAATCCGTAGTGGAATGGGGACAAAAATGGTTGGTCACATTCAATGCTGCTAAGACTAAGCTTGTTTCCTTCAATAACTACAAGAAACCCTCTCTACCACCAATAGCAATGGCCAAGAACACATTACCTGAAAGTACTTCTTTTAAACTCCTCGGCCTAACGTTTACAGGGAATATGAACTGGAATAGATACATTGAGAGCATTGCCACGGCTGCTGCAAGAAAGGTTGGCTCCCTCTACCGTGCTAAAAAACTACTTACGCCTGCCAGTATCCTATACCTCTATAAGGCAACCATTCGCCCATGTATGGAGTACTGTTGTCACATCTGGGCTGGTGCATCTGCTGCTTGTCTCTCGCTCCTGGACAGGGTTCAAAAGAGTGTCGCCAACCTGATAGGTCCTGAACTGTCATCTAGGCTTCAGCCTCTGTCCCATCGACGAGATGTTGCATCCCTCTGCCTGTTCTACAAATACTTTAATGGTGAATGCTCTGACGAACTGCAAACACTTGTACCTCCCCAACGTAACTACCCCCGACAAACCCGACAAACCCGACAAGCCCGACAAGCTACCAAGTCTCATCCCTTTAAAGTAGAGATCCCTAGGTGCAAGAAAGCCTTTTACTCAAATAGTTTCTTCCCCAGAACTGCGGGTCTTTGGAACTCCCTTCCGGGATTCTGCTTTCCCAACTGCAATGATATGCAGAAGTTCAAGTGTAATGTTAACAAACATATTTCTACTCATCTCCCTTCATAATGACCCCGCTAATTAAGTCCCTGATAGTAGCCCCCTGCTTCAAAGTGGCACTCTGCCTTGTTTGGGGTGAAAATTGAATAAAAAAATTTTTTTTTAAATGTTATAATTCAATAATATTTGAATGCTGTCCATCATAGCATTGTGTGAAAATTGAAGTGTTAAGCAAGCTCCCTTAAAGGAGGGGCACTCCTGCCCAGCAAAAATTGCCTGAGCAACCCCGTTGGCATTCTTCGGTCGGGGCGCTTCAGGCAGTAAGCAATACACTTACTCCGCCCGAAAGCCGAGTGGCAAGGACTGGGAGAGTGGATTTCCTAGGTGATATGTCACCGATAGTAGCCCCCTACATCCAAGTGGCACTGTGTCATGTTTGGGGTGAAAATGGTATATATATATATATATATATATATATATATATATATATATATAATCACTTCTCTTAGTCTATTTGCCTGTTTGTATGTCCATCCCATATGTTCTCGGAAAGTACTAGGCTGATAAAGCTGAAAATTGGTATGGACTTTTGTTATGATAGATACAGCAAATATATTACAGAAGAAAGACAACATGAAAAGTAATATTATTATTTAAACTGTATATCGAGAGGGAGAGGGAAACGAAAGAGAGAGAAAGAAATGTAGTGAGCAGAAATAGGTTTTTTGAGATGTTGCTTAATTTTTACAAAATGTAACTGCCTTTGTAAATTGATATTTTTCCTGATAAAAACAATCTGAGCCGATCGAAATAGGTGACGCAACAATAATATATATATATATATATATATATATATATATATATATATATATATATATATAATATGAACAAATGATTAATAAAACATGTTAAAAGACATCTTGAAAAAGAGTTAAAAACATATTTAATTTTAAAGATGGAAGCACAAGATAAGTGGATTGTCCTTAATCCGCGGAGTTTCGAAGAAATACTCTCCGTCTCATCAGAGCGCAGGAATTAGCAAAATGCAGGATCAGATTTTGCATATAAAAGTATTTAATGAAACTACAAGTAAGTCACAGATCTTACTTGGTTAAAAAAAGGGTGAGGTAAGGGGAATAGGAGGTAAAAGAAAAATGATAAAAAGATTTCACATGAATGGATAGTCCGGTGAAGGGTAAAAAATCCAAGAATGGTAAAATCAAAAACGGTCGAATTTAAAATTTCCCATCCAATGGGTAAATTCCAAATTGTCCAAAATGATCCAAAAGGCAGAGTTCCTTGGAAAAAATCGCAAATGGAATGAATTCCAAATGATTAAAAGTAAAAGCACTGGAGAGAATATTTAAAACACGTCTGTCAAGGCTGGAGGAACCAAGTAAGTTAAGGTTAAAAAAAAAAAAAAAAAACGAAAAGCGGTGAAAGTTTACATTTGAAAAGCAAGGTCAAACTGACCCAGACAAAAAGCGCAAAAGTTAGCGTTAATAATTAGGTAAACTTAGATATGCACGTGAAAGTCCCAGAATTAAATTAAGGAAACTGGTCAGAAGAACAAATAAATGGCTAAGTTTATGAAATGGAGCGTCTATTATATTTAAAAAAAAACTATATATACACACACATACATATATATATACACACATACACATACATATACATACAGACAGACACACAAATGCACACATACATGTACATACATACACACACGCATAAAAATATATATACATATATGTATACATATACAATAACACACACACATATATATACATATATATAAAAACACGCACGCATGCATAAATATATACACATATCCAAAAACATATCCAAAAACATATACAAGTTAAACAAAAACATACATACTTACATACAAATTAAGGGGAGGAACTGGCCGGTATCTACAAACTCCGGAATAAGGCAAATAAATGTGTATGTAAATGCATATAGTAAAATATAAGTAAACAAATGCATAGAATAAAAATGAGTAGGTTGATGTATATATTTAATTAATAGGTATACTTATACCATAAAACGGAGACAGCAGATGGAAAACCGGCCAAAGAAATAAAGAAAAACAAATAAAATTAAAAATATAAAAAGCTTAGAAGGTAAGATTATAAAAAAAAAAATTATGGGAAAAGATATATATTTGAAGGATTAAATTAATAGCTATGTAATTTCAAATTTACCATATTTAAACTTGGACATATGTTTGCAATAGATCAGTTCGTTATTATAATATATATATATTATAATATGTATATATATATATGTTATAATATATATTATACACACACACACACACATATATATATATATATAGTGTATGCATGTGTGAGTGTGTATGTGTACTTAGGCTGAATTTTTTTATTTAAGCAAACATTGTACAAAAATAATAGAAAACTTCTGCTTAATTATACCCTTATATTTTTTATTTTTCTCATTTTTTGTTTAAAATATAAAAATCATATATATATATATATATTAATATATATATATATATATATATATATATATATATATATATATATATATATATATATATATACTATCATTTCAGCCCGGCGTTGCCCGGGTGTTTGGAGGTGTATGTTGAGCAAAAAAAAACTTTTTAACTTTGACCCCTATTATGACCCCTTAACATTTATTGTTTGGGGCTCAAATCAAGTTATTAAGTTAGATCCATGTTCAAGGAACCTATATCTAAAATTTCGTTGAACTTTGACCCTTAACAGCCAAATTTCTGGCCGAAAACCGATCACAAAGATTTTCTCAAATCTCAGTTCCCTGTACATCAAATTTCGAGTCTGTAGACTTTAAGTTGACAGAGTTATTACGTAGGGAAATGTACACACACACATACACAGACACACACACAGACACGTTCACTTTTATAGATAGATAGATAGATAGATAGATAGATAGATAGATAGATAGATAGATAGATAGATTAAACAAAAATATATACGCATACATAAATATATATGGAAACAATTTTTTGTTTACTGTAAACTTTTTACGCAAATATTATGCAAGTATAAATCATGTAGAATATCTGCATGAATATAATTACACGTAATAGTTAACTAAAGATGATTATCCCATTAAAAACCCGAAGCAACTAATAGGGAATTAATTAAAAGGAATGTTTGAAAGAATATGCAAATTAGCTAGATCTTTTGCTAGTGAATGCAATTCCACGACCAAGATATAACAAAGCTACATTTTCTTTTTAAATAAATAGAAAAGAGGGTTTTTAATATGAATATCGATACACACGAAAGAAAAACAAATTTATAGGAGTATATATATCTACACACAGGCAGTTCAGTCTGGATTTGCTCCGGCCCTATGTACTGTTCATAGCTTTATATATATATATATATATATATATATATATATATATATATATTAAAAAGTTTGACTCATGTCCAGGTAACCTACATCTAAAATTTCAAGTGTTTAAACCCAAAATTAGCGGAGGAGTTTCCCAGAGTCTGAAAAGATAAATTCTTTCAACTTTGATTTCTTGGAAGCCAAATTTACGTCCAAAAATTGATTAAAATGTTGCTTCATGTCTGAATATACTTTATGCAAAATTTCAAATATTTAGGCTCAAATTTGGCTGAATAATTTGCATGAGAGCGAAAAGGTCAAATCTTTTGAACTTTGACCTCTTGGCAGCCAGACTTTCGCCTAAAAACTGATTAAAAGCTTGCCCTATGTCTGAATACACTTCATGCCAAATTTCAAATGTTTAGATTAAAAATTAGCTGAGTAATTTGGGAGAGACCGCAGTGGTCAATTTTTTTTTAAATTTCCCCCAATTTTAGCTTCTTAACAGTTTTTATATGTGGCTCAAATCAAATTAAAAAGTTTGATCCATGCCCAAATAACTTACATCTAAAGTTTCAAGTGTTTAGATCCAACATTGGCGGAGGAGTTTGGTAGAGTTTCCAAAGGTCAAATCGTTGAACTTTGACCCCTTGACGGCTAAATCTCTGGGTTAAAACCGATTAAAAAGATTTTCCCAAATTTCAATACCCCTTGTGTCAAATTTCGAGTCTGTAGACTGAAAATTGACAGAGAAGTTTGGTAAGGAAATGTACACACAGAGAAACAATTCCACTTTTACAGATATACAGATATATACAAAACTTTTGTCAATTTTTAACTTATTTAACGTAATTTAGCTTATAATGATTGCTTTATGCCGATCATCTAGATTAAATGTGACATAGCGGTGACTAATCCTGATTAAGCCCTATTAATTCCTAATGATGCATCGAACGGATATCATAATACTTTATTCGCTGCACCTCATCATAATAAAAGTTTATACAATATTTCGATCAGATCAGATCAGTCGTTTCCAACAAAAAGTAAAATGGACAGACAGACAGACAGAATGACAAACAGAATAAGAGAAATATATTTTGTTCACACACACGCACGCGCGTGCGATTACTCTTTATAGGCACTGGATTATCCATGACTGATAAAAGTGGATTCTTTTGGAAGCATCATGAACTATAATACTCGTTCTAAAGTAGTGGTCTTCCTAAGTTATGAATCAAAACTTAACAGGATCGTCATATCAATTTTCAAATATCATTTTGCCAGTATGTCTGATTTTTATCGGGATTTACATATATAATAAATTTATTCATACAAACATTGATGGCTACATATGTGCATACATGTTTCTGTAATCACCTGTTATTGGGGAGATTACGTCTTCAGGCCAAGAATTTCCCTCGAAAACTCAACTCAAAATACAAAACCATTTCTTATATCACCTACAAAAATAGAATCTTATCTTAGGTTAGGGAGGGGGCACAGAGAAGTATTTCATTTGGAATAGGGGTAGCGGGTTAGTCTGGGGAAGAATAAGTAAGAACATGCCTCTGATCCACCCATTTATCTCATACTTTTATTTTCTCTTATCTTAACTTCCGTAGGAAAACTTTATCGATACTCTATGGCTGACTGTGATATCTTCCGTACATTTATATCTGATCTGCCCCTACATTCCATGTTTATAAAGGATGTGTCCTCTATAGTATCAGATCTGACCGAATGGTTAATTGTAGGTATAGACCGATTCATACCATCCAAAAAATTCTGACAAAACCTAACAGCCAGCCACGGTCCTCCCCAGAATGTGCTGCTGCCATTGCGCACAGAAATCACTTTTTCCATAGCTACCAACGTAATAGATGTACTAAAGCTGCTTTCAGGACTGCCAGCAACCACTGTAAAAGCGCAATAAAAAATGCAAGAGAGCTATATGCTCAGTCCGTTTAATCCAAAGTAGCTGAGCAGCGGCTTGGTTCCCACCAGTTTTGGCAAATAGCAAACAGGATCCTGAACAGAAGCAAACGTTCTATCCAAACCATCATCAATGAACCTAAGGTCACCTCGTCAGCATCAGACAAAGCCAAACTATTTGCCAAGAACTTCGCAGCTAATTCTACCCTATGCGACCAAGGCCATCGACTCACTGTATTTCCTCCTACAACAGACAACACGCTATGCAACATACAAATATCTGTGCTTGATGTCGCCAAGCTAATCAAGAACCTTGATGCCAGTAAAGTAACTGGCCCTGATGGCATTCCAATTATAGTGTTGAGAAAAAGCCTCAACCAGAACTTGCCCCCATACTTACAAAACTGTTTAAGCGTTTTCTGAAGGAAAATCGCTTCTCGACGCCCTAGAAAACCTCATCAGTATGCCCTGTATTTAAGAATTCAGGTGATAGGTCATCTCCCTCTCAGTACAGACCAATAAGTTTACTGTGTGTCATGAGTAAGTTGCTGGATTCCATATTAAGTAAAGAAATAGTAAACAACCTCAGCAGAAATAACCTCCTTAGTGACATGCAATATGGTTTCCGTTATGCTAGATCTACAGCAGATGTGCTAACGGTTATATCTCATAGGATTGGTGAATCTCTCGACAAATGCTTCCTTTCTAGGGTCATTGCTCTTGACATATCAAAGGCCGTCGATAAGGTATTTCATAAAGACCTACTTCACAAGATTTCCAGCTACGGTATAACTGGAAATGTTTTCTCAATTATTAAATCATTTCTCTCTGATAGGTTCATAAAAGTAGTTGTTGATGAGCAGAAATCAGAAGCCCACAGTATTACTGCTGATGTCCCTCAGGGGTCCATCCTGGGCCCAACTCTCTTCCTGATCTACATCAATGATCTCCCAAAATCTTAAATCATTCGTTGACACCTATGCTGATGACACTACTATCTATGGTAGCACATCTAAGACCGTAAATGACAAAGTTCTCTCTGATTCTCTCTCCTTTGCTCTTGAAAGCGTGGTACAATGGGGTAAGAGTTGGCTGGTTACTTTTAATACGTATAAAACCAAGCTTCTATCCTTACATCATCAACGCTCTGATCCCCATCTGGCATCAATTGAAATGGATGGCTCTCGTCTTGGGGAAGCTCCATGTTTTAACAAGCTTCTGGGATTGACCTTTACTCCTGGTCTGAAATGGAATGCGTACATTAAATCTGTTGTCAAGGTAAAATTGTGGGATCGTATAACCGCTTCTATAGATATCTCCTTGCTGATGCAATTCTCTATCTATATAAAAGCCAAATACGCCCAAGGATGGAGTACTGCTGCCACATCTGGGCATGAGCTGCTAAAAACAGCCTATCCTGCCTTGACAGAGTACAAAATAGACTTCGTAGCTTAGTGGGGGGACGCCCTTTTCTCTTCCCTGCAACCTCTCTCCCACAGAAGAGACGTTGCGAGCCTATCCTTGTTTTATCGTTATTTCCATGGCAAGTGCTCGTCCAAGCTCCAATCTCTGGTCCCCCCTCGCCCAATCTTTCCCGATAAATACCCGTATAGCTGTATCACTGTCAAGAATTTTCCCCACTTTTTATCTGTGCCTAAATCAAAATGTAGATTCTATTAACAAAGCTTCTTTCTAAGAAGTGCACGCCTGTGGAACTCTGTTCCGTTTGCCTGTTTTCCACCTAACCACAATTTGGATGTCTTCAAGTCCAACATAAACAAGTTCCTGATAAACCGCCTCCTTAGGTAAGACACTGTATCAAATCTCCATTACTAATGATCACTACGATATTATCCCATTGATTACTGTACACGCAATAACCCTTATCCCGGAGTGGCCTCCGGGACTTGATAAGTGGTTACTACCATGTAAAAAAAAATCTTCTTATAACCTTTAAAGTAAGTATCTACTCTCCAGTGTACTATTATAAAATCCTTGAGAAGTCTGTCAATTTGGCGTCAATAACCAGGGTCAACTTTTAAGGTGGTCAACATTTCTAAACGGCCACCCAGTAGGGACAAAACGATATTTCTGATTTTTACACACGCGTATTTCGAAAGTATACATGCACGCAAATACACGGGCGTAGATGCACACATTTAGTATATTTCTTCATACATACACATACCTATAAAAATATAAAAAATATAAGAATACAAAATATAAAATGTAACAATACAGCATATCCATGCATACACATATACGCATGCACACATCTGCGTACATATAGACACAAATATTCAAACATACATATATATCTACATATATACATCTAAATATTGACACTTTACGTTAATACATATCCACACAATACATACACTTATACACATATATACACCTACATACACCTACATACACATATATACACATATTTTTATATTTCAGCAGAAAGTCATTATTTAGCCACGTCTTATTGAACAGGGCGAAGTTATTCTTTTTCCGACTTTTCAGGGTATATTTTCTATTTGCCGAGCGGTCTTTTTAATTTCGGCAGGCATATTATATAGAATATCGCCCAGAAGTTGCTGGTCGACCATATTTTTCTCAAGCGCTTTCTATCGGGCATTCGATTGTCGTCAGGGGCAATTGTTTTCTTTTCCTGTTCTTTTCCTTTAAGGCTTGGTGTATTTATAATTTTTTTTTTTAATTCGCTATAAAAGGTAGGTGCAGAAGGGTTGGGGACGAATTATCTTTATTTTATTTTATTTTTAGGTTCGATTTCCTATTTTATAGTTTATTAATTTAGTTTCATGTTAGAATATTTGTCCCGATGTTAAATGAGATCCGGTTCTATGGTTTCTAGTAATTTTAGTCGTCGTGTGCAGTTGTTAAGATATCGAATTTTAGTATGTTTAGTTAAGATATTTCTAACATCGGATGACTGTAGGTTTTTATCGTGAGATGTTAGTTGTTGTTTTATGGCACTATTATCAGCTAAATGATAGATTAGTCGCCGGGGGAATGTTGTTGTGTGGCCAATGTATGCGTTGTATGAGTTTTAAGAGTGGATTCGGAGACATTCTTCATTCTTCGAAGGGGCAAATAAATTCATACACAACATTAGTTTGGTTTAGTGTTGTGTTAGTATTGTTGTTGTTTTTAATTATTAAATTGAAAGTTTAAATTTAGTATAATATATTATTAGTTTGATCTTTTTGTTTTGGTTGGTGTATCTTTAAATCAGGTTTGTTATTATTTTTTTTCATCTGTTTTGTAGTTTGTGTGCAACTGGTTTTTATAATATACTTTGATGGTGTTATTTTTGTTAAGGTTAGGGTTTATGTTTCTATTGTAGAGTGAGTTTAAATAGAGTTTTATATATTTATCGACGATTTTATAGGGAAAGTTATTGTTTATTAAGGTTTGTTTTATGTTTTTTAGTTCTTTGTAAAATATTTGTCAGATTGATACTATATTGTATGAACAGTGGATCAAAATTTTTATAAGGGCAGTTTTATATTTTTTCTGGGTATTCACTGAGGTAATTTAGGAATATTGCGTTATTGTTGGTAGTTTTTTTTTTTTTGCATGCTGAAGTTGTGTATTTAGTGAGGTTGCTTGAATCGACTAATACATCGAGAAATGGTATTTTCTTATTGATGTTTGGTTTATGTGTGAATTTGAGGACGGAGTGTTTTCTAGGTTTAGTTTGAGTTTTTTAATGTCTTGTACTGATTCGGCTACAATGAATATATCGTCGACATATCGGGCATAGATAGTGGGTTTATTTTTTTTGATCTGAGAAGATTTTGTTTTCGAGGTGGGTCATATAGTATTTTGCGAATGTTGGGACTAGAGATGACCCCATTGCGACGCCATCTATTTGAATGTAAGTTGTCCATTAGGGTAAGTGAAGGGAACTTGTGTGGTGACTTTTAATAGTAACTTTTGGCGTTTTATAGCTGGAGGGGGTATTGTATTGTGGTTGTATACTTGATTGATGATTATTTTAATTGTATCATTTATAGGGACGTTAGTCAAAAAGTTTTCGGGGCGAGGGATGCGGTTATGCATCTGTGGGGGCTTAATTTTAAAGGGTCAAGCAAGTAAGTGGTAGAGTTTATGCAGTATTTACTAGGTATGTAAGGTTGGATAATATTATTAATTGTTTTAGCGATATTTAAAAAAAGATTATAAATACACCAAGCCTCAAAGGAAAAGAAAAAGAAAAAAACAACAGCAATTGCTCCTGACGATAATCGGATACCCGATAGAAAGCGCATGAGAAAAAATATGGGCGAACAACAACTTTTGGGCGGCATTCTTTATAATATGGCTGCCGAAATTAAAAAGACCGCTCGACAAATAGGAAAGATATACATATATATCCATATACATACACGCACATATATACGTATACATAAATACATAATATATATACAGATACACATGCATACATAACACACTTACACACACATATATACACGGAAAAACTATTGGACACAAAACAGAAACAAAGCTGTTTTCTTTTTTCTAGATAATTTTTTTTAAATAGGCACCACCACTTATCAAGGCCTTGAGGCGACTAGAGGATAAGGATTAAAGAGTATATAGTAGAAAGTGGACAATATAATAATCGTTAGTAATGGAAATTAGGCAAATTTGTTAACTTATATGGGACGGCTCATCAAAAACTTGTTTACGTTAGACTTGAAGACAACCATATTGTAATCAGCTAGAAAGCAGGAAAACGGAAGACAATTCCATAGGCGTGTAGTTCTAATAAAGAAGCTTTGCTCATGGAATCCACGTTTAGGTTTAGGTACAGATAAAGAGTGGGGGGAAATTATTGATAGTGATTTCTGCTAGACGGGCGTTTCTTGTGAAAGTTTGGCGAGGGGGATCATAGATTAGAGCTCAGCCGAGCACTTGCCATGAAAATAACGATAAAGAAGAGACAAACTCGCAACATCTCTTCCGTGAGAAAGAGGTTGCAGGGAAGAAAAAAGGAATTCCCTACGAGGCTACGAAATCTATTTTGAATTCTATCAAGGCAGGATAAGTCCTTTCTAGCAGCTCCTGCCCAGATGTGGCAACAGTACTTCATCCTTAGACGTACCTGGCTCTTATATAGATAGAGAATTGGATCAGCAGTGAGATATCTACTGGATCGATAGAAGTATCCTACCATTTTTCCAGTGGCTTTGGCAACGGATTTAATGTATGTATTCCACTAAAATCAGGATTAAAGGTCAAGCTCAGAAGCTTGTCAAAACATAAGGCCTCCCCAAGACGAGAGCCATTCATTTCAATTAATGCCAGATGGGGATCAGAGCGTTGATGATGTAAGGATAAAAGATTGGTTTTTAGATGCATTAAAATAGCCTGCCACACCTTTCCCCATTGTACCACATGCTCAGAGATCACAGGAAAGAGAATCAGAGAGAATTTGGTCGTTTACGGTTTTAGATGTGCTACCATAGATAGTAGTGTCATCAGCATAAATCTCTACGAATGATGTAAGGATGTGATTTGGAAGATCCTTAGTGTAGATCAGGAAGAGAGTTGAGCCTAGGATTGACCCCTGAGGGATCCAGCATTAATACTGTGGGCTTCTGATTTCTGCCCATCAACCACTACTCTTATGAACCGATCAGAGAGAAATGATTTAATAATTGAAAAGACATTTCCAGCTATACCGTAGCTGGAGATCTTGTAAAGTAAACCTTTATGCCATATTCTATCAAAGGCCTTTGATATGTCAAGAGCAATTGCCCTAGAAAGGAAGCCTCCGTTGAGAGATTCGCTAATCCTATGAGATATAACTGTAACACATCTGCTGTAGATCTATCAGAACGGAAACCATATTGCGTGTCACTAAGAAGGTTATTTTTGCTGAGATGGTTGATTACTTCTCTATTTAACACAGATTCCAGCAACTTACTCATGACGCACAGGAGACATTGGGCTGTACTGAGAGGGAGATGACTTATCACATTAATTCTTAAATACAGGGCATACTGATGCGATTTTCCAGGGTGATTGGAAGCAATTCTCCTTGCGACAACGTTTAAACAGTTTTGTAAGGATGGGCGCTAGTTCTGGTTGAAGTTGTTTGAGTACTATAATTGGAATACCGTCAAGGCCGGTTGCTTTACTGGAATCAAGGTTTTTAATTAGGTTGGCAACATCAAGCACATATATTTGTATATCACATAGCGTGTTTTCTCATATAGGAGTAAATATTGGAGGTTGGCGGCCTTAGTCGCAAAGGGTAGAGTTAGCTGCAAAGTTCTTGACAAAGAGTTTGGTTTTGTCTAATGCTGACGAGATTACCTCAGGTCCATTGATGATAGTTGGGATAGAGCACACGTTTCTGTTCAGGATTTTGTTTGCTATTTGCCAAAACTGTTGGGAACCAAGCCGCTGCTCAGCTACTTTGGACTTAACGGACTGAGCATATAACTCTCTTGCGTTCTTTATAACATTTTTACAGTGGTTGCTGGCAGTCCTGAAAGCAGCTTTAGTCTCAGTACATCTATTACATTGGAAGCAATGGAAAAAGTGATTTCTGTGCGCAATGGCAGCAGCACATTCTGGAGAGAACCACGGCTGGCTGTTAGGTTTTTGCTGGAATTTTTTCGAGGGTATGAAACGGTCTATACTTACAATTAGGTCAGGTCTGATACTATAGAGGACACATCCTTTTTAAATATGGAACGCAGAGGTAGATCTGATATAAATGTACGGAAGCTATCAGTCAGCGATAGAGTATCGATATACTGTACGATTGATAGGTACATCTGAGGATTTATTACATTTCATTTTATCTTAACTGATACAACAGAGTGGTCGGAATATCTAAGTGGAGACAGAACGGAAGCTGAACGCAGTTCAGGGCAAGTTGTGAGAAAAGGGTTTAGGCGACTTGCATACTGGCCGTTAGTATCGGGCACACGGGTGGGTTCGTGAACAATCTGTGAAGTCATAAGCAATGGAGAAATCATGACAGAACCTCCCCTCATCATCGGTCTTGTTTGAGTGAGTTAACCCTTCCACATTGTGAACATTAATGTCTTCACAGACATGAATATTAGCTGAAGGATCAGCAGATAGGACGTTGTCAATTTTCTCAGATATGTTTTTAAAGATAGTAGCTCCGCTGTTGTGGGGTTGATAGAGAGCAAAGATTAATGCAGTAGTTGGAGCAAGTGCATCCCGGAAGCACATATAAGGTAAGTTAGGATCTTCTCTGGAGATGTCCCTACCACATGGAAACCCATTTTTATATAGGCACATATTCCATGCCCATGGCAATCTTGGGGGTCAGATTTGGAAGTTAAGCTAGAGTATCCTTTAATTACAAACTCATCTAGGAAAATGGTCTGTCCAATGTTAGTTTCACTTAGAAATAATATGTCTGGTTTAGTCTCCTGTAATTGGGTTTCAACCTCTGGAAGGTTAGAACGTGGACCCCTGACGTTCGAGAAGGAGATATGGCAGTGGTGGTCTATGTTAGAAGTTGGAGATCCGGGTTTAATCGTGTATTTTTTATTGAAACTTTTCATGATGGAATTTTGGAAAATGTGGACTAGGTCGACTGACTTACTTGAAGCAGGACAGAGAGGGAAAGTAAGAGAGGAATAGAAATGAAGAAATATTTTTGTAGCACATAAGGTAAAGCTGTAACAATTACCCACTAATATGGCATCGAGAGGCCCCACCAGAAGCTACTGCATGGTCCATAATCCATTCACCAAATGGCAATACAGCAGCCCCAGTCGGGTCCAGTTGGGTCCCTGACTATCAGGCGGATAACGTCAGACCAGATAAAACATTTACCTCCAGTACCTTTACTAGTGACATGGCAATAAGGATAGACATAGAAACAGAAAATTTCCGACATTTCTGGCGGCTGTTCACGCAAAACACTGCCAACCTTGAATACCGCTTTTTCTTCTCCCTTTGTCATAAAAATTACTCATTAAAATACAAGGACTGAGTAACAAATAAAGAGAAGCGAAAGTAACGGGAGCTGCCGATAACGCATCCACAATGCATTGTCTACTCTCCATTAAAAAAATATTAAGTATTGTATTTAATAAAAGTCCATTTGACGTGTTTAGGGAAAAGTATGGTGAAAGATTCCCCTCTCACTAACTGAAAATGAATACAATTGCCAAATCTGTTATGCTATCAACTTGGAAAATATAAACATTTATGGACAAGAAAAATCTATTATAAAAAAATAAAACAATACATATTCCAAATGAACTTGCCAGATAGAATCGGCACATTTTTTCACGAGAAAACCATTTACACAATTAATAAAACAATGAAATAAAATAAAGATTAAAAACTGAAATAAATATAATATTAGCACTTGCATCTAGAAAAGAAATATGACAAAATTCATAACAACTGCTATAATAAGACGTTCTGCGGCTATAAATAGGAATTGATAATTGAGTTAGTTAGCATGAAATATCCACTAAGGTTATACCTATATAGCAGAAAAACACATACTCTCCCACATAAAGTCTCATGCACGCGAGATAAGATTCTATTTTTGTAGGTGATATAAGAAATGATGTTGTATCTTGAATTGAGTTTTCGAGGAAAATTCTTGGCCTGAAGACGTAGTCTCTCGCAATAACAGGTGATTATATAAAAATGTATGCACATATGTAGCCATCAATGTTTGTATAAATAAATTTAATATATCGGCTCTGTTTACTCATTGTTTCAGTGGATGTACTTCTACGAAACTAAGCTACACTGCCATAATATATATGTATGTATATATATATATATATATATATATATATATATATATATATATATATATATATGGTGTGTGTAGAAATATATATCCTTATAATATATACCAATACTTATTTAACAAGCTCGATGTAATTAAAAAGCAAAATATACTGAATAAATGACAAAAAACATCAAGATCATGAATTTTGGAATATAGTTTGTTGTCATTTATTCACTATATATATATATATGTATATGTATATATGTGCATATATATGTATATGTATATATATGTATATATATGTATATATATGTATATGTATATATATGTATATATATGTATATATATATATATATATATATATATATATATTTCTAATTCCTCCTATTAAAATGGAAGTATTTCTTTCAAAACTCCGTGGATTAAGAGCAATCCACTTAATTTGTGTCTCCTTTTGGAAAATTAAATATTTTTTTAATATGCTTTATTAATTCTTTTTTCTTTTATATATATATATATATATATATATATATATATATATATATATATTGAAATTAGAGCTGAAAAAACTAAACTCGTGAAACCCGATTTCATATGAAAAATACTAACCTTTTTCTTTTTCAGTATCTCAAAATATGATTATTTATTTTTTCATCATTATGTAAGAAATAATAACAATCGACTACGTGTGTTCGCACTTGTTTAATGTCCCTTATAAAATGGCTATTAATTTTTATAGGGTTTTAATCTCTCGACCAATCAGGTTGCTTGGTTTTTGTTTGTTTGATTTTTGCAGTTTCATTGTGTTTGAAATAATTCTGTTTATTCTGCGAATAATGATGAAAAATCTTTGAAGAAATAATGCAAATATAATAATGTATTTGTTGTCTAAAAGTGCCGATGATAACTTCGAATAAGTGCAGAACTTAGAACAAAGCGATGAACAGATTGTGATCGTGAAATGGTTTTATCTGATTCGAGATTTGAACTCTTATAGATTTTATCTCTGCATTTTAAATATTAAATGGAAAATCTCACTTACTTCACAATTAATCTATATATAAAGCAAAGTTTTCTGTGTATATGTATGCGTGTCGCGGCATCACAGTTAAAGGGTTGATCTAAAAGTCAAACTTGCTGCAGATTTGAAATGAGCACTCTATAGCCGACATCCTTATCAATGTATTAAATCTTCTTTTTAAAACTCATTATACGTAAGGATAACGTTGGAAACAAATGTGACATAATTTTCCGCGTTCCTTTTTCAAGCCCGTCGAACTGTTTTTCACGTCAAATTCAAAGCATGAATTTAAAAAAAAAAACATTGATCTTTTTTTAATTAAAAATGGTTAAAACATATTTGATAAATCATCGACAATATAACAATATATTTTTATTGTAATAAAAATGTTGTCTTTTATTGTTTATGTTTCCTTAAATTTATTTATTTATTCATTTTAGACAATCTTAACTTTCTGAAGAATTTTAAATCTATGCGAATGGGTAAAAAAATAATCCATACGCCGCAGTCATTTGATTTGGTTAAAGAAAAATCAGGGTGATTTATTTAGATCGGTGACCTCTTGATTAAAGGGTTCATCTTCAGTTTCAAAAATTAATCAACGTGGGTTCGAATCTCACAATAGACAGTTTTTTATTAATAGTGTTCCAGTTACTTCCGAGCGGTCGTCGATGGTTATCATCATAAGCTGTAATATTTTTAATAACAAATGAATTAACAATATTTAATATATGCTTTTATTTTCTAATCATGTCTATAAAATTAAAAAAACAAGCTTAGAAAACTTACGGGTATTTCAATTAGTTAGATGGTATTTATTTGCTCCCCCACCGAGCAAATTAGGCACAAGGCCAATTTTTAATGTGAGGAGTGAAGGGAGGGGGAAGGGAAAAAGGGAACCAGCTCCCGAGAGGTGGGAAATGGGAGCTGGTTAATGGTCAGGCATGTGGGGTTGCCCCCACATCTGGTCTTTGCTAGTCATAGCTAGTCATAGCTAGTCATAGCTTGCAGTATCTGCCGGAACAGATGGTGTTTATTTGCTCCCCCACCGAGCAAATTAGGCACAAGGCCGATTTTTAATGTGAGGAGTGAAGGGAGGGGGAAGGGAAAAAGGGGACCAGCTCCCGAGAGGTGGGAAATGGGAGCTGGTTAATGGTCAGGCATGTGGGGTTGCCCCCACATCTGGCCTTTGCTAGCCATAGCTAGTCATAGCTTGCAGCATCTGCCGGAACAGATACTACACTTTGATCCCGGCCCGAAGGCCTATTTCAATTAGTTAGATAATATGTTCAAAATCCATGAGACGTAAGGTCTATGTGGAGTTTCTGAAAGAGTTGCAGATATATTTAAAAAAAAACACATAAAGGAAAATAATATTCCTCTCAAACGCAATAACCTGTGGCTAATTAGCTAAATATTTAATAAAAACACAGAAGCAATTTGATAATACATCATTATAAAAGAAACAACAAAAAAGCTTCTGGGCTTGACCTTTAACTCTGATCTTAAATGGAACACGTACATCAAATCTGTCTGATCTTGAGCAAGTGGTACAATGGAGAAAGAGATGGCTTGTTACTTTTAATGCATCAAAAACCAAGCTTCTATCTTTACATCATCAACGCTCTGATCCCCATCTGGCATCAACTGAAATGAATGGCTCTCATCTTGGAGATGCCTCATGTTTTGACAAGCTTCTGGGATTTACATTTACTCCTGATCTGAAATGGAACACATATATTAAATCCGTTGCCAAGGCCGCTAGAAAAATGGTGGGATCCTTCTATCGATCCAGTAGATATCTCACTGCTGATCCAATTCTCTATCTATATAAGAGCCAGGTATGTCCAAGAATGGAGACTGTTACCACATCTGGGCAGGATCTGCTAGAAAGGATTTGTCCTGCCTTGGTAGAGTTCAAAATAGATTTCGTAGCCTCCTAGGGGATTCCTTTTCTCTTCCCTGCAAACTCTTTCTCACAGAAGAGATGTTGCGAGTTTGTCTCTGCTTGATCGTTATTTTCATTACAAGTGCTCGACTTCAATCTATGATCCCCCTCGCCAAACTTTCACAAGAAACACTCGTCTAGCTGAAAACACTATCAATCATTCCCCCACTCTTTATCTGTGCCTAAACCTAAATGTAGATTCCATGAGCAAAGCTCCTTTCTTAGAACTGCACGGCTGTGGAATTGTCTTCCGTTTTCCTGCTTTACAGCTGACTACAATATGGTTGTCTTCAAGTCCAATGTAAACAAGTTCTTGATGAACCGTTCCACTTAAGTTAACAAATTTACCGAATTTCCATTACTAACGATTACTATATTGTCTGGTCTCTGTGCCTTGATAAGTGGTTATGCCTTTGTAAAAAAATACATTAAAACATACCAAAGATGTTGTTTTTCAAATGCTATATGGCCGCTCAAAATATCAGAATTGCATCCGGATAAAATAGAATTTCTAACTCGTTTTAAATATTTTGCAAGTTTTCTTTTTAATGAACCCTAGCAAGTAACTACTTCTTTTTAGTCAATACATAGTATATTTTATGCATAAATGAGGATTTTTATATCAAAGTATTTACTGTTATGGTTCACCGTTAGATATACTGAATAGATTTGAACATTTTAAACTATATGAGATCGACACTTATTCTGTTGTTCAAAAGACATCACCATCTTCAATGCTGATTCCGGAACTGACCCACCATCACAGGCAAGTGTTTAAACGTATGATTATAAAGATTTGCACGACACTTTAACAGATACAGGAACAATTCAAAGAATTAAAGGAGTAGCTACACAGAAAATATTCGCTATTGTTAATCTAACAACAAAGCGCCGTATTATAGCCAGCATATCTTTTCATTTACAAACGCTAAAGTCAGATCCATTTCGTTTTTCTAATACAAGTTCATCTATAATTGTTAAAAACATAACTTCAAAAAGGTAAAAGTGGAATTCCATATGTGATGTCAATATTTGCATCACAGTAATCGACATGTTTGCCATTGGACAAGATTCCATGTGCAAGTTCGACGAAATATCAACATTCTGAAGGACAGTGTTTGTTCCATAATCACCCAGAAGAAATAAACTCTTGTGAGGACGAAGATAAATAGAATCATGCAAACGATCAATTATATATATATATATATATATATATATATATATATATATATATATAACATTTTTCTACTGTTATATAAAAATAAATGTGTCTGTGAGTTCGTTTCTAATGGACTCGAAAACAGCGAGGTCGATTTTTATAAAATTTCACTCGAAGATACATTATGTACCTGGCAGTGTTCTTAGATAGATTTTGTATTGGAATGTTTTCGATAAGTATCAATAATCGATAATCAAAATAATCCGATGAAAGAAGAAACAGGCTATTTTGACCAAAGTTAACACCTTATACAACCTAACATTACAAGTTCTTTTCAGAAGTTTTATTAGCGTATAAGCCGAAAGGTCCGACATATAACATCAACAGTGGGTTCTTAGATATGGCAGTGGCGCGTTCCAAATGAATATTTCTGTTTAAAGCTCGATTGCACCGTCATACGTGACTTTTTCATTCTAAACTTTAATTCAAACCATTAGCACCGCACAGACAGTAAAGTCAGACATAAAATCAACATAAGTTCTTTGATTTGACGGACGCGTTTGAAATGAATGTTTCTGGTTATAACATAATTGAAGTATGATAATTGACTTTTGCATGTTAAACTTAAATTTAAGGTATTATATAAAAAATATTTTATAAAATCAACTGCATGTTCTCTACAGTGCAATGTAGACGACAATGTATTGTGGACTAAGTCACTGCGCAAAGGCATGTGAAGAATATGTGATTGAAAAATGGTCGATTTCACTGATTTCGATGACAATAAAAATATGGGAGTGTGAAGCATTCGTTAATCATCATTCAATCCCGGACAATGTCGGCTCTATCTGCTAGTACTAAGAAAGGTAGTTTCTTCCGTTTCTGTGTGATTAGTAACTTGTTTAATACAAGATACAAAATCGAATATTTTTTGTCAGTTATTCATTGCAAATGTTACTTCCTATTCAGAAAAAGTAAAAATTGTATTTCCGATCGATTTTTATATTTATTTAACCCTGACCGATATTTCATTTTTCATTATTCATATATATTACGAAACTGTTTAAGTGCTGCCTTAAAAAGAAGTGCTTTCCGACTCCCTGGAAGACCTCATCAGTTTGTCCTGTATTTAAGAATTCATGTGATAAGTCATCTCCCTCTCAGTACAGACCAATAAGTATCCTGTGTGTTATGAGTAAGTTGCTGGAATCCATATTAAATAGAGAAATAGTCAACCACCTCAGCAGAAACAACCTTCTTAGTGACACACAATATTGTTTCCGGTCGGCAAGATCTACCGCAGATGTGCTGACGGTTATATCTCACAGGATTAGTGAATCTCTTGACAAAGGCTTCCTTTCTAGGGCAATTGCTCTTGACATATCGAAGGCCTTCGATAAGGTATGACATAAGGATCTACTTCACAATATTTCCAGCTACGGTATAACTGGAAATGTTTTCTCAATCATTAAATCCTTTCTCTCCAATAGACTCATAAGAGTAGTAGTCGATGGACAAAAATCAGAGGTCTGCAGTATTAATGCTGGAGTCCCTCAGGGGTCAATCCTAGGCCCAACTCTCTTCCTGATCTACATCAATGACCTCCCTAAACACATACTTAAATCATTCGTTGACATCTATGCTGATGACACGACCATCTACGGCAACACATCAAAGGCTGTAAATGACAAAGTTCTCTCTGATTCTCTCTCCTCTGATCTCGAGCGCGTGGTTCAGTGGGGGAAGATGTGGCTGGTTACCTTTAATGCATCTAAAACCAAACTCCTATCCTTACATCATCAACGCTCTGATCCCCATCTGGCATCAATTGGGATGGATGGCTCTCGTCTGGGATAGGCCCCGTGTTTTGACAAGCTTCTGGGTTTGACCTTTACTCCTGATCTGAAATGGAACACGTACATCAAGTCTGTTGCCAAGGTCGCTGGAAAGATGGTGGGAACCTTCTACCGCTCCAGAAGATATCTCACTACTGATGCAATTCTCTATCTATATAAAAGCCAAATACGTCCAAGGATGGAATACTGCTGCCATATCTGGATAGGAGCTGCTAAAAACAGCCTATCCTGCCTTGATAGAGTACAAAATAGACTTCGTGGCTTAGTGGGGGATGTCCTTTTCTCTACCCTGCAACCTCTCTCCCACAGAAGAGACGTTGCGAGCCTATCCTTGTTTTATCGTTATTTCCATGGCAGGTGCTCGTCTGAATTTTAATCTCTGGTCCCTCCTCGCAAATCTCTCACGAAAAACACCCGTCTAGCTGAATCTACTGTGAAAATTTTCCCCCACTCTTTATCTGTGCCTAAATCAAAACGTGGATTCCATGAACAAAGCTTCTTTCTTAGAACTGCACGCCTGTGGAACTCTGTTCAGTCTACCTGCTTCCCACCTGACTACAACTTGGATGTGTTCAAGTCCAACGTTAACAAATTCCTAATGAACCGCCCCCTTAAGTAAACACTTCATCAAATCTCCACACTAACGTAATGTACTTGCAATAACCCTTATCCCTGATTTGCTTCCGGGCCTTGATAAGTGGTGACCACTGTATAAAAAAAAAAATAAATAAATAAAATAAACGAAAGCGTATGCTGTTTTTTTTTTTTTTACTTCAGGACTCAGTGATATTTCCATTGTAATTTGTGAAAAAAAAATAAAAGACAAGTTATTGATATTCACCGGTAAATTCATTTTTAAGTGATTTCATCTAGATTAAATTTATTATAGTTTTGATTAATCGCTGACCTCTGCGTTTTTTCATCGATAATTAACCTAATTAGTATTAGGTTGGTACAGAAATGACGTCGTCTTTTATCAGATATATATGTACATAAAAAACGAAACTATTTTTACACCAACCTAATATTATTTTTTAAATTTTATTCGCCAAGATGGAGGTTATGTTTACAGTCGAGTTGATTTGCTTATTGCGTACATACTCGCATTCACATTGCTGGATCAATAGTATATGATGAAAAAGCGGCCATTATCTAACTGGTTTAATTTTTAAATTCTGAGATAATAGATTAATATCACGAAAAAGTGAATATTACACTTTTGACGATAACTTTAGTTCTGTTCATCGTAGAGACTCGCTACTTGGTCCATATTGTAACCTATGAGAATTCGCATATTATAGGAAATTGATCTTTGCCTTGAAACGTTCGGTAATGGTCGAAATGCTGACGAAATCTCAACTTCAGAGTTTTCCAAGTTTGATGTATGTATCTGATGACCATTGAAAACAATAACCAACAATATGTTAGCCTGATCAGATAAATAGTTTTAAGTTATCAAAGTTTTTTTTTTATGGCAGAACATCAAAGTTTTTTATGGCATAAAATATGAAGTAAGAACTACATAATACTTTGACCCATGTTTACATTGTACGGCAGAGATATCCAATCTCACGACTCATGATTAATTATGTCACGTAAGACGCGTGTCACACAAAAAAGACAGATCATCAGCGATCAACACTTTGACGAATTCCATCGTTGAGACTGTCTTATATCTTCGACGAAAAAATGATTTTAAAAGAACTGTTTGAGATAAGACCGTATATGGTTGAAAGCTTTCCGATTCATATCTTTTGGGCTTTTTTAAATTATTAATAATATCTCAAATTGCAAACGATATCTCAAAAATGCCAATATTATTTCATCAACTTATTTGTACGTTTATCACAACTAGGCAAACAATAGAACCTGTAACAATATGATAACCTGTGAATGTCGTCAACTAATTATTATTATTATTATTATTATTATTATTATTATTATTATTATTATTATTATTATTATTCACATTTTGTGTCCTGGCTGTTGGTATTTCCGATTTTATACTGATAGGCGTATCATAACAAATGAACATAGGCTATTAGCATTTTCTTCCAACCGATATTATTATTATTATTATTATTATTATTATTATTATTATTATTATTATTATTATTATTATTATTATTATTATTATTGTGGTCATTATCTGTCAGTACTTAATGCTTGTCTGTGACCAGATACCAGGATAACCCTAGATGTGACGTTGCTGGAATATAGTAGGGTAGTTCTATCTTTACATGAGGTTGCTCCTAGCGGGTATTATACTAAATATGGTAATTTGCCAATAAAAGGCTATAGCAATCTCTATTTAGAAAAATTGCAACAAATTTAACACAAAGAAAAGTTCTTAGAGTGTCAAACAGAAAATTTTCTTTTTTAATTAATTATGCTGCGTAAAAGAAGCTCCAAGGGGATGGTAAGGTTAAAGAGAGATGAGAGAGAGATAAAATGCTGTTTATTTATTTGTTTGTTTTTATTTTGTTGGTATTGCATAGGTTATTAGTTATAAAGGTTTGAATCTTCAAGGATGAGAATAAATATGACTGATAAATTAATATTTTCATAATGAATATAACAAGAGGATTGAAAATCTCTACATGCAACCCCCCCCAAAAAAAAAATTAAAAGCGCAGTCGACCTAAAGAGCAGCAATTCTTCCCCCTTTGTCAGAAACATCGTTTATAGAGGGACAAAATAAGAAGCGAGAGTTACGAAAATGAACGAAAGGTCTGCTTGTCACGTGTGTTTATGTGAGGGACATACAGAAAGAAGGAAAAGAAAGGGTGAAAGAAACTACGTATGATGTGTGTGAAGGAGAGAGCGAGAGAGAGAGAGAGAGAGAGTTTGTGTGTGTGGAGAGAGCGTGCACTATGTGTAGTGTATGTGTAGTTGCGGACCCCCCTCCATTGTAGTACATAAAATTGTATGTTTGGAAGAAAGAGGGATCATTTACGCGTGAGGGGTACCGTGTGTGCAAGTGGGAAAAGGACATATGTGAGAATGTGTGTATATCTGTGTGCGTGTGTATGTATGATAGAGTGCGTGTATGTACACATCTGAGAAATCGTGCGTTTGGTTGCGTATGTATGCTTGCGCCCGCCCACGTGTAACTAGAGAGAAGAGTTCGTTCATTCGGCGCAGCTGTTGAAGGATGGATGGCAATTAATGTTGGGGCCTCTCGAGTAAAAAAATGTCCTTTATCTACTTCGAACAATTTCTTTTGTTTTTTTACTACAATAGCAAATGTCGCAATGCTTCCGGTCGCGATAAACAGGCACCTTTTATTTAAGCTTATTTTCTGGATTACTCGGTGGATTTCGAGGCACCAATGAAAGTATCTCCGGTCCCCCACACACACACTTTTCCTCTGCCCTACCATCTGTACCTCCTTCGATGTCAAGAAGTTATCCGGTACAGATAGAGAAAAACGTTGCTTTCTTCCTGGACATTCACTCGTTCTGACCAGTCTATTTCATAAAAATATATGTCAAGTAATAGAAGGCAAAGTGTAGAATTATAGATTTATATACTAAATTTTATATATATATATATATATATATATATATATATATATATATGTGTGTGTGTGTGTGTGCATATACTGTGTGTATATATATATATATATATATATATATATATATATATATACTGTATATATACACTATATATACACTATATATACACTATATATACAGCATAATCACTTTGACACACCGGTTCTCGCCAGATCGCCGAAGTTAAGCAACGTGCAGCCTAGCCAGTACCAGATGGGCGACCATTTGGGAAGGCAAGGCGCTGTATGTATCACGAGGTAAAGAGAAACTGGCGGGATCTATCCTTCTCTTGAGGGTAGATGGGATTCTATTAAGCCGAGGTAGACCCTGTCTAGTGATGGCATCACAATAAAAAAAAATACCCTTGAGAGCCCTGGCGAGGCATCAAGTAGTGTATTACCGACAACATTTGAATTACACTAACAAACTCGTGTAGTGAGTTCAATCTCGGCTACGGCCTCGCTGGATGAATGAATGGATGGATGGATTGATGGATACTGAACTAGCGGGACTACACCGTGTTGCCTAGCACAAAATTGTAACATATTTCTATTAAAGCATCTATTTCTGTGTTTTCTCTCTTCCCCGTTCACAGCTCTATTTTCTAATTCCCCACTTTCTCCTACGCCTGGCCCATTTTTTTCTCTGGGCGTATACACAGACAAACTGGCAACTCTTCTTTATATAGATTTCTCGAAGAAGGGTCAACATAAAGGAAATAACTCATTGATAAAAAAGCAGAGTTAATCCATTTAATTTATTTATAAAACGACTGAAAATCCAATCTCCCTAACGAAATCTGGGTAAGCTGATCCACACAAAAGAAATATTTTTCATTATTATTTTAGGGTTATGTTCAAAAATACAGTACGCAAAGTTAAGACGACGAAAGTGGACTTGGTTTACCTTTATATTGGAATGGAAGTCAATAAACATGAAACGAAATACAAACCATATGGAAATAATTTATTTCAAAAAAATATTTTAGTTTTAACACTTCTTGTGCTATCATGAAACAATAAAAAATAAATTTTCATTTCTGTTACATTTCTATAAATAGTTTTATTGTTTTTGTTTTTTAACACTTGTGTTCTCACAAAAACTAAACTAATGAGAATTGTTATTATTTAGATTTCTTTAAAATGGTGGCTTTTTGAAAAAAATATATTTATGTCTTTCACAAATTTTATCGCAGAATTTTATCGAATAATGTATGAATTTGTTTTATTAACAATTCTTGTGTGATAAAAAAAACGTAAAACATTTTCTTAAAATAAATAAATGGAATTTTGTCCGAAGTATTTTTTAAATAAAATATTTTCATATGAATATATTTTAAATATTAAAAATATATATGTACAAATGTAAAAAATAAAATTCTATTATTTTTTTATTATTTTGTGATAAAACAAGAAGTGATTCCATATGGTTGCGTTTTTCGTTAAATGTTTAGTGACTTCCATTCCATATTTAGGTAAACCGAGTCCATTCCCGGCGTCTTAACTTTGCGTACTGAATTTTTGGACATAACCTATTTTATATATTATTCATCCGGTGCAACGTCGATTAAGGAAATACCAACTTTGTAGATGTTTGTTTTGTATTTTTAGTTTTAGCTGTATACACGCACCACTACTTTTTATATAATACGTGTGTTATTATACCAAAGTTGAATTAATAAACCACTGTTTCTCTAAGGCGTTTTTCTTATATATTTTAATTGAATAAAACGCACCTAAAAAGTATTTCTTGGTTTCGTGATTGAGTTATGTTTTAGAAATCATTTTATAGACTAGTTATTTTATTTTTTATTGCATTTTGATATTTAACTAACTTTGCAAATTGACTCTTTTTTTTTCTAATTCAAACAATCTAACCTGAGATCAATAGATAACCCTTAAAATATTATAGTTATAAAGTCCCTTGAAGAAATTACAGTTGGGTCCCCTTCAGGGAATTAAGACAAAAGCAGTCAACTTTAACGTGAATGCAACATTCAGACTTCCGTTCATTGAATGCTCCCCATTTATTTACTACGAATGGCCACCATTGGGTGAGTAAATGATAGAAAATATTAAACTACAAATAAAAATCTACTTTTAATCTGGAACAAATGAGTTTTAATCGCAAAAAATGAGTTTTAATAAGGAAACATGAGTTTTAATGCGAAAAAAATAGTTTCAATCTGAAAAATTGAGTTTCAATCTGAAAAATTGAGTTTTAAACTGGAAAAAATGAGATTTAATGAGGGAAAATGAGTTTTAATGTGAAAAAATCAGTTTCAATCTGAAAAAAAATGAGTTTTAATCTGAAAAAAATAGTTTTAATCTGGAAAAAACGAGTTTTAATCGCAAAAAAATGAGTTTTAATATGGGAAAATGAGTTTTAATGTGAAAAAATGAGTTTCAATCTGAAAAATTGAGTTTCAATCTGAAAAATTTAGTTTTAATCTGGAAAAAATGAGTTTTAATCTGGAAAAAATTAGATTTAATTTGGAAAAAATGAGATTTAATCTGGAAAAATAAGTTTTAATCTCCAAAAATGAGTTTCAATCTGAAAAAAAGTAGTTTTAATCTGGAAAAATGAGTTTTAATCTGGAAAAATAAGTTTTAAAATGTGAAATTATTCTGTCATCAAAAAGGCATCAGGTCAAAGGTACTGACTCCAAATCTATAATCAGTTTGACTTTTAGATAGACCGTTTGAATATTATACCGCGACATACATGCAGAAAATTGTGTAGGTATAAAAATAATTATTAATATTTATAATTATAAGCCCCTTTAAGATTATTAAAGTTGAACCCTCTCTGTGAAATAAACAAAAAGGCGATCACTTAACGGTATGCAACTTTCACGACTTTCGTTTGTTAGAATACTCTCTTAGTGCTTTACTGCTATGCTCGAATTTGGCATTTATAGGTGTTGAATTTTTATTATTTTTGGTTAAGATACAAATGCGCTGGTCTGGTCATCTCGTCAGAATAGATGACACAACAGTTCCAAAGCAACTTTTTTATGGGTAATTGGCGTCCTCTTCTATGTTACAAGGACAAGATACAAGATAATGTGAAGCGTTGCGACATTGCTCCGAGCTCCTAGAGGAGTGCAGCAGGGGATCGCAATAAATGGAAGAAAATGTGTAATCCGAAGACGAGAGAATTAAAAAGCAACCACCTTCGTCATAGGGGCACCCTTTCGTGCAAATCTATAAGTTAAAGCATCAACAAAATTCACCAAACAATGAGTATGTGTGCGTGTGTGTCATTGTAGGTTCATAGGATGAAGAAAAGCTAGATTATCTGTCCATTCAAGACATTTTGAACCAACAAAATACACGCAAGTGTACCATGTGCGAGAAAGTGTGCACGATTACTGCTGGATTGAAAGTATACACATACGATCTCACAGAACTTGGGAATTGTTGAAATTATTTTACAAACCCTCATTTATCGACTTCGATGAGAGGATCCACCATATATATATATATATATATACTATAATAATTAAATACCTTCAGATACTAGTGTTTCATTCTTTCGGGAATCTTCAGTGCAGGATTTCACGATTAACACCAGTTGACAGATTAGAACTCGGCAACACGAGCCGTCTCTGACTCGATTAGCAAAGACCGTATCCGTTCGGCTACCATTAACCGCGTGAAATAACATTGAATTTAAACATTTTTTAATTTTAAATGTTCTTTACGTAAGTCAGCCAGTGATAGTGGGTTTAATTTATCAGTGATATTCTCTATTTTGGATCTTTTAAATCTCTACGATATTTTAGCCTAACTAATTTTCTCGTCTTATTTTATCAATTTATTTTATTACTTTTCATTTTTAGACGTAATCTTTCAAATCACTATGCTACTTTACTCTAATTTTCTCTATTCATAAAATATATATAGGCATCTAATTTACATTAAAAAAAACACATTGCTCTCCCCATCATTATATATAGCCCCAAATCTTCCGACCCTCTCGTCAATGACCATCCCTCTTGAAAAAGCCCGCATAAATCGGGCGAAACGTTGAGTATTCAAGTCCTTCCACCTCCATTCTATTTTCACACATACACACACACATATATATATATATATAATGTGGGCTTCAAACGTATATAATACGTATTTTATTTTATTCAAACTCAACCAGCTCTTCTAAGGAACAAAAATCTTAACGTGAATACCGCGAGACCAACGTACTGTTCCGAGATCAAAAAAACTACGGTATAAACAACAGACTTCTACTCCTGATTCTCTGCTCCAATAACAACATGGCAAAAAAGAAAGAAAAACATACTGAAGATAATATATTTATGAATTTCAATATAAATTTCAAACAAAATGAATGTTTATTTTGTAATAATGCGTTGTTTTGGCTTCAAACGTATCTAATACGTATTTTATTTTATTCAAACTCAACCAATTCTGAATATATATATATATATATATATATATATAACTTTAGTTCTTTCAGCTTTAATCGTCGAAATAAAAACTTATGAAGAATTTTTGATAAAATTATTATAAAAAATAGATTACAGCTGAAATCGAAATCGAAATCAAAACTTATTCTTCGATTTTTTCATTCTGACAGTTGGACTCATCAACGCCAAAAAGCGAAAGAGCTAAATGGTTAACACTCATACCATCGACCGTATCACTGAATTCACGCACGTGTACTATGTGTAAATTAGTTTGTAAGTCTCTTGCACGAATTAAAAAGGGCTGACTGGGAAGCAATCAGGTATTTCATCCGAGATGTCCCATGGGGAAATATCTTTTCTTTTCCTGCTGAACAGTGCGCAAATGAGACCACTGAATGATTCAAATGAAGCACATGTTCCCACGCGGAAATTTTATAGCAAGTCCCATTCTCCCCAAAGCTTTACTACTACTTGCACAACTGCCATTGCGCAAAGGCAGCATGCATACCGCAGATTTTACCTACAAGTCCAGTTCAAACAGACAGAAGTATATAGAAGCTAGGAATAACTGTAAGAAAGCAATAGCGACAGCTAAGAGATATCCTGTAATCTCTGAACGTACATACCATTCACTGGACCAAACAGGGGATGGTAGAGCGGTAGCTCTAGATTTATCTGAGGCTTTTGACAGGGTATGGCATGAAGGTCTTCTCAGGAAAATCAGATCATACGGTATCACTGGACGAATACTCAACATAATTGAATCCTTCCTAGATAAGAGAAAAATCCGGGTTGTCTGCGACGGTCGTGCATCTAAACATTATGATACAAATGCGGGAGTGCCTCAGGAGTTTATCCTTGCACCTATATTATTCCTTATATTCATAAATGATCTCCCTGACAAAATTGTCTCTGAGATGAGTATATATGCTGATGACACCACGCTCTATAACAGGCATGACAGGAAAACAAATGGACACATATCTAAGGAAATGGCAGAAACACTAGAGGATGATCTCCAATCTGTAGTAGAATTAAGACAAAAATAGATGATCACTTTAAATGCTGCCAAGACTAAACTTGTTTCCTCAATAATTACAAGAAACCTTCTCTACCACCAATAGCAATGGCCAAAAACTCATTATCTGAAAGTGCTTCTTTTATACTCCTCGGCCTAAGGTTCACAGGAAACATGAGTTGGAACAATTACATTGAGAGCATTGCCAGGACCGCCGCGAAGAAGGTAGGCTCTCTTTACCGTAGTAAAAAGCTACTAACGCCTATACCTCTATAAGGCCACCATTCGCCCATGTATGGAGTACTGTTGTCATATTTGGGCTGGTGCATTTACTACTAGTCTCTCGCCCCTGGACAAGGTTCAAAAGAGAGTCGCCAACTTGATAGGCCCTGAACTGTCATCTAAGCTTCAGCCTCTGTCCCATCGACGAAATATTGCATCCCTCTGCTTGTTCTACATGTATTTCAATGGTGAATGCTCCGAGGAACTGCAAGCACTCGTACCCCGTCGGCATAAATACCCCCGACAAACCCGATAAGCAGCTAATCCCACCCCTACATATCCCTAGATGTAAGAGAGCTTTCTACACCAGTAGTTTCTTCTCCAGAACTGCTAGACTTTGGAATTCCCTTCCGGGTCCTTGTTTTCTTAACTGCACTGACATGTAGAAGTTCAAATGTAACGTGAACCGACATCTTGCTGTCCAACTCCCTTCATAGTCCCTGATAGTAGCCCCCTACAACAAAGTAGCAATGTGCCTTGTTTGGGGTGAAAATTTAATAATAAAAAAATATCTAAGGCTGAAGCAGAAATATATTTAAGCAATAAGTTGTTGGAACCTCATACGCCGAAATCGTCAGAGAATCCAATATATATATATATATATATATATATATATATATATATATATATATATATATATATATATATATATATATATATATAAATAATCATATATATATATATAAATAATCAAATGATTCTAACACGCTTTAGGGTATCCTCCCGTTAACCGTTCAACACAGAGATGCTGTCGGGCACTTGAACTATCTAATTTTACAGTAAAAATTTGCCTATTTTTCTGCTGTTTAAAAAATTATTTTGTTTTTTTATTTTCATATTATTAGTTAATTTTATACTATTGTGTACATGCACTATGTGCACTTACCAGCTGTGATTATCTCTAGATATCTCCGTGACTATCAAGGGCGCCTGTCGATCAATCCAGTCAATACTGCAACGAAGAACTCTCGATCCTAAACAAAACAATACAAGTAAAATTTATAAACAATAACCATGTTTTTTTTGTTGTTATTATTATTATTATTATTATTATTATTATTGTTGTTGCTGTTGTTGTTGTTGTTGTTATTATTATTATTGTTATTGTTATTATTATTATAATTATTGTTATTATTATTATCACTATTATTATTATTATTATTATTATCATTATCATTATTATTATTATTATTATTATTATTATTATTATAATAATAATAATAATAATAATAATAATAATAATAATAATAATAATAATAATAATAATAATAAAACGATGAACCAATAAATCTTTCATTTTTACTCATTTATCATAAAAACTTAAAACATAATGGAAAATGATTGTACGTGGAATATGTTCAACTTCAAAATTTGAAACTTTCCCATACTCAATTCTTGTCCAACTGCTAGTATGATATAGAGTAGACAAAACCTGACATTAAACCACAAAATGAAATATTGCAATACTTTTGTGGTTGGAGTACTTTGGCGATATATTGACTAGCATAATTAACAAAGTCCCTTACTGAAAGCCTCAATAGTGCCAAACAGGACCCAACTGTCTTGGTAGCTCTAACCAGAACCAACTGACTTCTCGCTTTTCCGAGGTCTCTTCACGCCTGCCTATAGAAAAAAATTCGCTGTAGATATCATTTTGCTGGACTCTGGACATTTTTTCTCTCATAAAACTAGCATAATTATTCCATTAAATAGGCATTTACTTTTTCCAGCAAAGAAAATATCTCTTGAGTGGTCTGACTCTGGCCACATATTTTAGTTGTCTGTGTCCCCTCCTCCCCCCTAGGCCAACTATCCAACATCAGCACGCCTGTTACCTACATACAGAACATGCAAATATTTATATGTTGTATATTTAATAAATGAACACTCGTTACTTGTATTCTAGTTTGTCTGTGGACAGATGAGTTATTTCCTTTGCATTGAGTAATTTATATTTTTCTATCTGATTTTTACTAACTAAATGATGGCAACTTCTATTATTATTTGTTCTTTATTGTAAATTGGAATAAATTTAGATTTTATGAATTTATTATGTATTATGTGTTCTATATTATAACTATATATTTTATTTCGAATTTAAATAGCAAAACGAATAGGGGGGGGCGAAAAATAATGTCTCCTATTTTTTTATTCCGATTTAACGGCTCAGAGAGAATTGCAAATTGCCTTGTTATAATGACTAGAATTATGCATTGATGATTTGAAAGTTTCATCTTTATGTTGCAGAAATTGACGGTGTGAGACTAAAAAAGCAACTACTGTCGTGAATGTGGGTCAGAAGCAGAGATACGTCATTGAATTCATGGCAAAATTTGGTATTTATGTATTTTTGTACCGCGCTGAAATAACGTTATTATTTCGAAAGCCATTCTTAACATGGGGAGGGGAGGGTGTTTTGTAACTATTCTGTGCTTCTACCTAACAATTTGATAAAAAAAACCGTGAAACATAAATTTAACCTGAAAAACTATTTAAAAATGGCGTGGTACCAAAAATACATAAGCACCAAAATTTCACTGAGAATTGTGGTGACTATGTAGAAAAATTAGTTCTGAAGCACAAAGGGTCATTCGTATTAATGGTATCACTCTCGTCTTCGTAACTCTTAAACTTTTTGAGTTAAGAAAAATAGGAGACTTTACTCTCTTGGAACGCCCTTTTGTGTTTATTTAAATAAAAATTTATCTAAATACAACGTAAATTAGTACAAATAAAATGAAATCATTGTAAAGCAAAATGTCGAGAACTAATCTATATAATGCACGCAGGTGGCTTAGTTATTGTGGGCTCGGCGTGTTGAGTTCGAGTTCTGTTGGGGCTACTGCATTACTTTCACTTATACAGTTAAGAAAACTGTACTTAATAAATACTTTTTCAGCTATGAGTTAAAGATTAGAGTAAACTAGACTGTTTTGCCCTAGCTGAGCATCTAATTTAAGGCAAAAAAAAAAAAATAAGGCTAGCTATTTTCTGTTTATTTCCATATTTTTAATTGTCCGTTGTTTCACTTCTGAGACTGAATATATATATTTTGGGTAAATCTGTATTTACATAGACTCGAGAATATATATATATATATATATATATATATATATATATATATATATATATATATATATATATATATGTCATCACAAATAAAAAGTGATATGTCTAAAACATATAATTTTCATGGATGTAGATGATCTTACATGTATAAGCGAGAATGATGAATTTGAAAAAAATAAATAAATATCTTATATATCGAAAGGAATTAGAATTGAATTGTTAATATAGAAGACCACAGGCTACATTTCTGGATTTAGATATAAAATTGAAGATGGGATTTTTCTTTATGAAATATTCGATAAAAGAAACTCTTTCCCCTTTCAAATAGTTCTTATGCCGCATAAAGGTAGTACCTGCCCTGTTTTTATATTTTATGGAACCAATATGTGAGAGGTTTTGAGAATAGCTCGCGTTACATTAAAATTATTAGATATTATACCCCAGTTTCTAACTTAGTAATAAGGATGATAAGACAAGGGGGGATAAAACTAAAATATTTAAACAGTTAAATAAAACATTTCTTCGTTATCCGGATGCTTTTGAATCGTATAAAAGTAACCAGAATATATTAATAAAGGAAATCCAAAACTATCTTAATAATGTATAAAATGTATTACATGAAATAAAATAAAAGAAATTATAAAAAAAATGCGTATATATTTATAAATATTTTTAACCGTTTTATATATTTTTAATTTTCAATAAATAAGAATGTAAATATATAAAGTACTAACTATAGTAGGGAGTGATAAGTAGTCAAATGGAGTAATCCTAATCTTATAAATGCAAGACTGATAAATTAAAAAATATATCCATTTTGAATTTGGAAATCGACGAATCTCACAGGTAAAGAATTCATTTTTATAACATGTATAGGCTAGCCAAATTAATAAGGAATAGGAAACTAGATCTAATATCTGTAACATTTTTTGTTCTTAAGATTAAGGGAGGTGATGTTTGACCAACACTGCTGGGGAGCCATGATTTAATATACTATTTTTGTGCTTAAATCCCCGAAACAGTGTTTCATGGTAAACAACTGATGTTCCCTTAAATTAACGTTAGTACGATAGTGAATTCGAGAGAGAAAATTGATGCATTGATTACAGGTTATTAAATTACTGACTTAATAGTTTTCTAAACAATGATAAAAATTTTTATACCGGCCTTAGCACTATAAATAGTGTTAGTAATTCAAAAACCGGTGAGAGAGATGCGACTGCACTTCAACTGCTAGCCGAGTGCTCAGCTGATATATACGCTTTCCTATTTTTGTACATTATTGTTAATGCACTTCTTCCTTAACGAACCTCGACCTGATTGTTCTTATTTTCACTGTTGTTCCACGACACAACAAAAATATAAAAATTAAATAAGTTTTTATATAGTTTTAAAGGTTAAAAAAATCAAAGAATATATGTATATATTTGTACTAATATATATTTATATATATATGTACTAATATATATATACATATTTGTACTTACATATATATATATGTTTGTACTAATATATATATATATCTGTACTAATATATGTATATATATATTTGTAGTTATATATATATTTGTATTAATATACTTATATATATTTTTACTAATATATATATATTTACTAATATATATATATATATATATATTTGTACTACTATATATATATATATATAAATATATATATATATACGTTTTATTTTTTATTACCGTATCTTTCTGTTAAGTTACATTATTGTTTCAGCTACCCGGCCGTTTTTTTTTTGTTTTTTTTGCCGTCTATAGCTTCCTTAGACTTTTACAGAAATGCCTTTCTGAGGAAGCTACAGACGGCCAAAAAAAAAACAAAAAAAAACGGCCGGGTAGCTGAAACAATAATGTAACTTAACAGAAAGATACGGTAATAAAAAATAAAACGCATATTTGCTCTACAACAGTATTGAGCACCTTCTTCAGTTTTTATTAATTACCATTTCCACTATAAATATATATATATATATATATATATATATATATATATATATATATATATATATATATATATGTACATATTTTTACTGATTGCATATAGTGAACGCATTCCATGAGGATATGTGTGTCACTAAGTCCATATGTAGTTCGCCAGTTCTTTAAATGGGCACTTTTACCCGCTGACCTATGCCATAGCGTAGTTGTTGACAAAAGAGAAGGGGCACTAACTCCTCAAATGTATGTGACAACTCCTTCGCAGACAATAGTGAGAACTGATACCATCATGACAGGCGAGGAAGGAAAGCATAATTCGCTTTAATGAAGGAGATAACATTGCGCACAATGCGTTTCCATACCCACACATGCAGGAGAAGCATGTTCCTGCACACACATACACACACACACACACACACACTATATATATATATATATATATATATATATATATAAAGTTAGGAAAATATATATGGCAATTAATCCTGACGAATCCTAGTGTGGATGAAACGCGGAATATTCTGTGTAGCTTAATTGCCATACATTTTTTTCTAACTTACTACCTAGTTCTACCTATATTGAGCACTGTTAAAGTACATACTTAGTTTACGCCTAAAATTATACTTTCGTATATTAATTTATGTGATTAAATGAAGTAGTCATATATATGTACACACACACACACACACACACATATATATATATATATATATATATATATATATATATATATATATATATATAATAAGAAAATACAATGGAACGATAAAATTGTCGCTCTAGAAAAGACGACATGATTTCATTTCCGTTTGATGAAAACCGGTTTTCTTTGTTTGTTGCAGACCATCTCCTAGTTAGCTAGATGTGCCTCAAGAGTAATAGGTGCCTTCTATCATGCCTGAAAGTGACACAACGTTCATTGAGCGAGATTGGAGCTGCAAGCATGCTTTCTACCGATTCAAGTTGACAGCAGGACCATTGCCAGCACCCTCAAAATGCAAATTCGGACTGTTCAACGCTTGAGGCCACAGCTCAACGAAGTTTCCGGTCACAGCTATGATTTTTGGTATAGGCCACATCATGCCACCTCACATCTTCCCGTCGGCTTGAAAGCCAACACCATAGTGTACCCGAATGTGATGAAGAGTGTGATGATTCCCTGATGCAATCATGTGATAGCTGACAGACTCTGAGAGTAGCAGCACGACTTGGCACCGGCCCACAAGTCCAAAGAGACCCAGGCTTGGCTTCAGAAGGAGTGCTACGACTTTGTACCCTTCTTTCACTAGCCCCTTTCTCCACCGATTTGAACCCCCTGAACTACTGCGTTTGGTCGTACGTCGAGAACATCGCCAACATGACCTCCCACAACATCAAAGCCAGCCTTATCGTTGCCATTTGCCGAGTATTCGCCGAGCTACTTGTGCTTCAAGAACAAAACTTGAAACACAAGTAGCCTTTACATTTATTAAATGTTAATTTAAATTGACGTTTCTGAATTTTTGAGATGAGGATTGGTTATTCGTATTATTTGGATTCATCGGACTACTGTTCTCATCTTGAGTGTGATTTTCACGTTTCGGTCGATGTAACCTCCGATCTTCTTCAGATGTATCTTATCGAACTCAGGAATGTTTCTACCTCGCTCGGGAATTTGAACGGAATTTCGAGCGGAACCCTTTATTTACTTCAAGGGGGTAACATGCTCTTGTTCCGTGGCGCAGTGGTTAGAGTACTTGGAAAAATCAATTGTAAAAAGTCATATTCTTCTGAAGGTTGAAGGTTCAATCCTCAGTGTGGGCAACCGAAAAATACAATTGCTAATTACTCAGGACCTCTATCCAGTCATGGCTGACGGAACAAGAGCACACTATCCCCGTGAAATAAATAAAAGGGGTCCGCTCGAAATTCCGTCCAAATTCTCGAGTTCGACAAAAACGTTCTAGAGTTGGACAAGATACACCTGAAGAAGGTCGGAGGTTACATCGACCGAAACGTTGTGAAAATTACACTCAAGATGAGAACAGTTGTTGAGAAAAAAAGGTAAAACGAGAGAAATCCTAATTAGATTAATTAATTAATTAATTAATTAATTAATTAATCTATTGATGTGGCTTTCATCAGATCAAATATCCTGAAAGCGTATTGTAATCACTAAATAAAATAACATAATGAAATATATTTGTACTGATTTCATATAGTGACCGCATTCCAGGAGTATAGGTGTGTCACTGAGTTCATATATACAGTTTGCCAGTTCTTAAAATGGCCACTTTTACACACTGACCTATGTCATTTCTGAGTTGTTGACAAAAAAAAATGGATTTGGGAGAAACAACAAAATGTGGGAGGGATTAGTCACACGTAGATCACATTAAGTCTAAGAAGGAAGGTTTAAATAACTTAATAGAACTGATTCCCATAACTTTTAATTGACAAATGTGATGTATTTATGAAAGTTCTCCCGAAACACTAAAAGATTTCTCATCTTCTCAGATTTTATTAATATTACCAGTGATTCTTATATTTATTGGTTTTTATGCGAAAGATTAATTGCAAAGTAAATAGATAATTGTGAACATTAATACTTCGAATATCGTTTTCGAGTGTCTGTTTTTGTTCACACACACACACACACACACACACACACACACACACACACACACACACATATATATATCTATCTATCTATCTATATATCTATAAAAGTGAACGTGTCTGTCTGTGTGTCTGTGTGTCTGTCTGTCTGTGTACATTTCCCTACGCAATAATTCTGTCAATTTTTAGTCTATAGACTCAAAATTTGAAATACCGGGTACTGAGATTTGGGAAAATCGATGTGACGGGTGTCAGCCAGAAATTTGGCTGTTAAGGGGTCAAATTTTAACGATTTGACCTTTAAGAACTCTACCAAACTCCTCCGACAATTTTGGGTCTAGACACTTGAAATTTTAGATATAGGTTCCTTGAACCTGGATCTAACTTAATAAAGTGATTTGAGCCCGAAACAATAAATTTTAAGGGGTCATAATAGGGGTCAAAGTTTTAAAAAATTAACCATTTTTTTGTTTTTTTGCTTTTTTTGCACAGCATACACCTCCAAACACCCGAGCAACGCCGGGCACCCCTGCTAGTATATATATAAAGAAGGCAATTAAAGACCGTAAATTATAATTTACAAGAATTTATTGTTCCACATGATATTCAAAAAGAAATATTAAGATTTTCTTTAATCCGTGGAGTTTCAAAGAATGCGTTCTACTTATGAGAACATTGAATATTATGACCAATTCGCTTTTTGGAACTCCATAACAACTGTGTATCCTTTTATTTGCATTTTTATTTATTTATTTTTTTATTTTCATTTTCTATTATTTTCTTCATTTCGTGAACTTTTTACACTAAAATTTCTTCAAACATGATTAGTTTTTCATATAATGCAGTTTCAATTCATGACAGTACCAGCAAATTCATAGTATCGCTATAATTCTAATAAGAACGCATCCTTTGAAACTCCGTGGATTAAGAAAATCTTCATATTTTTTAGTATCTTGTCGAACAAGAAATTCTTGTAAATTATAATTAACAGTCTTTAATTGTGTTCTTTTATGAGAAGCTCTATTTAATATTTTGGTTGTATTTAGCTTTTTTTTTTATTTGGTTGGGACTACTATATAAATATTAATATTTATATTTTTTTAAGATTACAGGAGCTTTTGGCTTGAAAACTTTGTTTTCACCTTGATTATCTCTCTCTCTCTCTCTCTCTCTCTCTCTCTCTCTCTCTCTCTCTCATATATATATATATATATATATATATATATATATATATATATATATAATTAAAAATTAGTAACAAAATACAGTACAGTATATAATATATCTGTATATACTCAAATAACATTATAAATAGCAAATAAAACTGTAAGACAGAGAAAATACCGTAAGCAGGGACCGGTAAAACATCGTATTCCACATCGTAACCTGAAAAAAACGTATCTTATGGCTACTGTATCTCAGGGTCCTACTATATATATATATATATAGTTTTGAAAGTTTTTTAACCTTTAAAACTATATAAATAAAGCTTCCCCCAACATTCTATGATTTCACCTAGTCTTTTTCGCTTCTAATGAACCCTACGCTAGACGCCGCATCTCCACCATGCTACCTAGCATCTCCTCTACTTTTCTGATGATAAGCATTAGGGTTCGAAATGCCTTGGCATAAAGAGTCCCTTCTATCCCCCAAATAATTGCTTGTATTCCCTTACTCAATAAATGAACCAATCTATATCCACCAATATATAGTTTTGTGACTTCCTTTCATACTCCTGTTGTTATATATATATATATATATATATATATATATATATATATATATATATAAGTTTGGTATTCGGTTTCAATTCAGGCTGATGAACCCAAATCAAATAGTTTTTTTTTTAAATCGCAACTTTATAATATAAAAAATCGATAGAATATTAACTCTATAATAATATATACGAAATCTGCAAGAATTAAAATATCATATTTTAACGTACTTTACGACCGGGCTACGTAGTGCGTCCCTGCTGGCTTTGATAAATACATTTGCAGTTTTAACAAAATAGTTACAATAATATAAGAGCGTTTCCATTTACGCTGAATATCTACAGAATGCCAACATCAATATATTACATATGAATCAGTCCCCTGTGGAATTTCTATAGATCCCGCTAGTCTATATATTAATACGATAGCGTGTGTGTTATTTTCTGTGTCACGCTTACATCCGTTAGTTTAATTGTTATGTAATCCCATTTCTTGTAATAAATAATTTTACTAAGAATTCTTCATAAGTTTTGGTTTCGGTTTCGATTATAGCTGATGGCACTTAATTCATCTATTTTTTCATAAATAATTTTATCAAGAATTCTTCATAAGTTTAGGTTTCGGTTTCGATGATAACTGATGGCACTCCAGTAATCTATTTGTTTTTATAAATAATTTTATCAAGAATTCTTCATACATTTTGGTTTTGGTTTCAATTATAGCTGAAGGAACACAATAATATCAGACCGTCTCCATTTACACTGAACATCTACAGAATGTCAGCATCAATATAGTACATGTTAATTTTCCACAGGTCCTGCTAGTTTGATATAAATTAGTAAAGGTTTATGCAGATCAACTAACGTTTCGACGTTCCCGTGCGTCGTCGGAACTCAATTTCTGTAACAGAAAAAAAAATTATTAGAAGTTAATTAATAGGCGGAGGGTTATCATCTTTTCCGAAAAATTATCCGTCCTCCTTCACATATATCACCTGTTATGTAATAGATTGACACAATGAATTAAACTATTAAAGATATGCCGAGACAAAGACAGAGGCAGAGACTGTGTTATGTACAAATAAAGACTTATACAGATGGCGGGTTAGACAGGCAGAGAGAGAGAGAGAGAGAGAGAGAGAGAGAGAGAGAGAGAGATAAATGGTAGCAAATAGAAACGAACGCACCGTCTGCAAGAAAAAATAAACAGCGTGATTTCTGGATTCTCTTTCTTCCTTTTCTCACATACTAAACCCCACTTTCACACTTTCTCTCCTCATCTAACACCTCTCTCTCTCTCTCTCTCTCTCTCTCTCTCTCTTTCTCTCTCTCTCTCTCTCTCTCTCTCTCTATATATATATATATATATATATATATATATCTTTTATATACTATTGTCTTGAATCTTTCTTTTTTAAATCAAGTAAGCCATTAAATTATTTTCTTCCACTCTTCTAACTCCTATTTCTCACTCACTCTATGTCTCTTACTCTCTCTCTCTCTCACACATATATACACATACGTTTACACATACATACACCAATTTCTCTGTCTCTTTCTCTCTCTCTCTATCTCTCTCTCTCTCTCTCTCTATATATATATATATATATATATATATATATATATATATAGAGAGAGAGAGAGAGAGAGATACTACAATAGAAAAATGCGAGCATAAAAAGTAATATGGTTAAGCTTAAATATGGAAAAGTAAAGGACTAGTTGTTAAAACTGGAAAAGAAAATGACAAGATATTCTAGTAAAAAATATAATAAATTTACAGCTTAAAATATTGCAACATTAAGAATTGATTATACAATGTTATAAATTGAATTTAAAAAATTCTTAATGCTGCAATATTTTAAGTTATAAATTTACTATATATTTCCAGTTTTAACAACTAGTCCTTTTCTTTTCCATGTTTAAGCTTTACCATATTACTTTTCATGCTCGTATTTTTCTTTTGTTATCCATGATTTCTCCAGGCTTCCAGTAAATTCACTTGTTCTTTGTTTAATTTCAGTCTTATTTTTGTTGTCCCCATAAACATAACATACGCATATTTTATAACAATGTAAGGCACTCGTCTGCTTTCAATAACACCCCCCACACCCAATTTTCTCCCTTTAATTTTTTCATTCTGTCTGTTTCACTTGTTACTTCTCTTTTGCGACAGCGGTGAATTAGTAGCAACACTGAAGCGACGTGGTTGCTATGGAAACCAGTCATAAAAACGTCGTTCATCCCCTTACGTTTTTTTTTAACGATTTTGAACACCACTTAATTCATCATAACTTTTGTTTTACTGAACGAAAATTGAAATTTTTTTTTCACAATATATCTGAGTAGGTGATCTATAAACTAATAATTGTTTGAAATTTGGTCGAAAAATGAGAGAGCGGTGAAACTTTAAAGCAGTTCTCAATGACTAAAATTGCCACTCAACCATGTATTCAAACGAATTTAGGAAAACTCGTCTCGGGAAAACTCGTCTCCGGAAAACTCGTCTCGGGAAAACTCGTCTCCGGAAAACTCGTCTCGGGAAAACTCGTCCCCTTTCGCTAGGTAGGAAAACTGGTCCCTTATTGAATAAATATCGATTTTATGATCGTTCTTGAAGGAGATATTGCTTTTTAAAATAGACTATAGCCCCCCCAGCTAATATTTTAAAAAAAATATTTTTATTTGTGTAATGTTTTTTTTGTTTTTTTTTAAATAAAATCGATTGCCCGTTTTCTACCTAACTGGCTAAGTTCTTAGTGGTTTCACTTATTTTAAAGCGTTTATTATGTTCATACAAAGTTAATTACAATTTTTTTGTTTCTTATTTTAACGATGTTTTTTGGAGTCATAAAACAATAATTAAAAACAAAAAAAAATTAAAAACTGGGAGCGTTACTTTTTTGTTTTGGTTTTTTAATTATGATAGTTTTTTGTTGTTATGTTTTTGTTTTCTCTCATACCAAATGCACTCATGCGTTATTTAAAATTATAATTTTATCAATTATCAACATTTATTGTCGTCCTGTCAAATTTTGCAAAAATTAACTAATAAATTAAAAGCGAAATATTTTTTTGGCGCGTGAGATGCCATGTGCTAACAATCTCTCGTTAACTAATTTTTAATTTTTTAAATTTTTACTTCAAAATTCTAAAATCAATCATTCAGAGAAAAAGTAATCACTAAATAAATTTATTAATCAATTTTATTGAAAACTCCGCTATCGTTTATCAAGAATCTTTTTAATTTCATTTTTTGTTGGTTGTTTTTCGGAGGGAGATATAGTTTTACCCCCCCCCCTCTCTAAATTATATTTTAAAAAATATTAAAATTTGGGTTTGTATTACTGTACACATAGATTCGAAAAAGTAGTTAAAAAAACAAATATATAACAAATAAATGTTATCAAAGACAAGATAAGTTGGGTTACCCGATAAGTTACTTTTCTACCAAACTGGATATAATTCTCGTGTTTTTATTCAATTTAACATGTTTATTCAGCTCGAAAAACATGCAGTGTTTACCGATGTATTGGAAAATTCAAAATGGCGGCCGACTCTCTCTTAAACACGGTAAGTTCGGGAAAAGGTGTTATAAATAATAAACTAGACAAAATACTGTTAAAAAACAACCGAATATATGTCAACTTATGTCACAGTAACATATATTGAGCGAGTTTCTGACAGTATTTTGTCTAGTTTATTATTTATAATACCTTTTCAATATATGTTACCGTGACATAACTTGACATATATTCGGTGGTTTTTTAATAGTATTTTGTCTAGTTTATTATTTATAACACCTTTTCCCGAACTTACCGTGTTAAAGAGAGAGTCGGCCGCCATTTTGAATTTTCCAATACATCGGTAAACACTGTATGCTTTTTGAGCTGAATAAACATGTTAAATTAAATAAAAACACGGAAATTATATCCAGTTTGGTAGAAAAGTAATTTATCTTGCCTTTGATAACATTTATTTGTTATATATTTGTTTTTTGACAACTTTTTCGAATCTATGTGTACAGTAATACAAACCCGAACTAGAAATAATGTCCGGTATATCACATCTTAGGGGTCTTGATAATCGCTAAAAAATAGAAAATTAAAGAAATTACTGAGGGAGATTTGGTTTTAAAAAGAAAATAATAAATTTTAATATTTTTCAAAATATAATTTAGAGAGAGGGAGAGAGAGTGGGGGGGTTAAAACTATATCTCCCTCCGAAAAACAACCAACAAAAAATGAAATTAAAAAGATTCTTCATAAACGATAGCGGGATTTTCAAGAAAATTGATTAATAAATTTATTTAGTGATTACTTTTTCTCTTAATGATTGATTTTAGAATTTCGAAGTAAAAATTTAAAAAAATTTAAAATTAGTTAACGAGAGATTGTTAGCACATGGCATCTCTCGCGCCAAAAAAATATTTCGTTTTTAATTTATTAGTAAATTTTTGCAAAATTTGACAGGACGACAATAAATTGATAAAATTATAATTTTAAATAACGCATGAGTGCATTTGGTATGAGAGAAAACAAAAACATAACAACAAAAAAACTATCATAATTAAAAAACAAAACAAAAAAGTAACGAAAAATCGAATCGCTCCCTGTTTTTTAATTTTTTGGTTTTGTTTTTAATTATTGTTTTTATGACTCCAAAAAACATCGTTAAAATAAGAACAAAAAAAAAATTGTAATTAACTTTGTATGAACATAATAAACGCTTTAAAAGAAGTGAAACCACTAAGAACTTAGCCAGTTAGGTAGAAAACGGACACTTAGAAAATCGATTTTATTTAAAAGAAAAAAAAAAGAAAAGAAAACATTAAACAAGTAAAAATATTTTTAAAAAATATTAGGGGGGGGGCTATAGTCTATTTTAAAAAATAATATCTCCTTCAAGAATGATCATAAAATGTGTTTTCAATCGGTATTTATTCAATACGGGACCAGTTTTCCTACCTAGCGAAAGGGGACCAGTTTTCCGGAGACGAGTTTTCCGGAGACGAGTTTTCCCGAGACGAGTTTTCCCGAGACGAGTTTTCCCGAGACGAGTTTTCCGGGCACCATTCAAACACTACCGTGTTTTAATGATATATATATATATATATATATATATATATATATATATATATATCTTTCTCTCGAACACTAACTGATGCTCTCCTTTCTCCCTTTTTTCTCAAGTCTCTTATACCGATCGTAGGGTGTCATAAACAACTCACGCGCAAAGGGTAATCTGCTCGCCCGTCCGGACCCAAAAGAGGAACATTTCGACACTCTGGCGTCTTTTTGTCCGCTCGGTCAACATTTCAAGGAGTACGAGACTTGATAATACTGCGATTGACTGGCGTCACTCAATGCCCCTTCGTACATCTTGCTTGCTAGAACGAAACAGGCAACAGATTTATCGCCTCGATGACGTGAGAAACGGAGGGAAAACAATGTCGAAAAACAAACCGACAGATGTATACGACACGTTACCTTCTCTATCCTATCTCACATATTTCAAAAATAGTTCTCATTTAATTGTCCCGGATGGAGAATATTCAGATTTTCTTAAGTTTGATTTTTTTTTTATTAAGGTTCTTTTTCAGATCGATCAGTTTCAGTTTAGAAAATGTTCGAAATAACGGATTTATGAGTTTTCAGTGCTTAGTAAATGAAAAGAAATGTACTCATGCGCAGTTGAGACACATTTATAAAAGTACGACGAAAATTATTTGATATTTCTATCCCGAGGCATTAATACTTTTTTCTAAATTTTAGATATTTTCATCAGCATCTATTGAATCAGTTTTTATTGAGTAAAATATTCAGTTTAGTTTTATTTTTCTTGAATTAAATTGTTCGTTCAGTTTGTTTTAGTTTGATCTTTTGCTAAATTCTTCTTGAGTTACACCTTTAAGTTTTTTTTTTCAAGATCTATGGTTAAGTTTTTGTTGAGTTAGATTTTTCGCTTAATTTTTCTTGAGTAATATATTCATTTCAGTTTTTTATTAAATATTATATTAATTTCAGTTTTTATTGATTTAGATCTTCGTTTAGTTTTTGGTGATTTTAATCTTTCGTTCAGCTGTTGTTGGGTTAAGTGTTTCATTTAATTTTTTTGTTGCTGATTTAGAGTTTCTGTTCAGTTTTCTTGTTTGGATCTTCCATTCGTTCAGTTTTTAGTAAATTAGATGTCCCATTAGTCATCTTTCCAGTATATCTTTTGTTAGATCTTCTGTTCATATTTTTTTTAAATATGTTTTATATATCTTTAAATATGCTTCGAGCCAGGACAGATCAAAATCGGCCCTGCTTATTATCGATTCCTTCCTACGTTGCTCGCAACCCTTGAAGAAAAAATAAAATGCTATGCCAGTCGTGATATCACGACACTTGTGACACGTTGTCTAGTTCGAGATAAGCTTCTTATATTCCCAAGCGATTCATACGGATGGCAATAACGCACATGGTCAAACACAGACTTATATGTAAAATATTTTTATTGCGATTAGAGATTCGATTTTTAAAGACTTTTCACAAAACAACTCAACGGACAGGAATAAATAACAGAAATACAATCACGATGCCATAAGAAGTGAACAAACGACTTAAATTACTAAGTCTGATTGACTATTAAACAGGGAGAGGGAGTTATCCAAGCAACGAGACCTCAATTATGTGACGGGCCACTGATTACGTGGCGAGCCCATGAATTATTCGTTCAGTTTTTTAGTTGTATCCTCCGTTCAATTTTTCTTACGTTTCGTAGATTTTTCTTGAGAAAGATATTTATTTCAGTTTTTTCTGTTAGATCTTTTGTTCGGTTTTGGGCGATTTTAACTGTTCGTTCAGTTTTTTTTTTACCGAGTTAGACATTTCATTTATTTATTTTTTTTTTGTTAATTTAGATCTTGCGTTGGCTTTCATTCTGTCTTTGTGTTATTTAATTTCTCAAAAACATGTTTAAGGAATATGTTAAGAGTGAAATGTAAGTGTAGACAGAGAATGTTATGTTTAATACGAAGGTGTTAGGATGGTTTGATAAATAAATTACTAGGTTAGCAACTTAACATAGAGAAACTAAAGTAATTATACCCTAAATAAGGAAAATAGAATTAAATTTAAATTAAAACTAACCATTGAGACATTTCAGTAACACAAAATAAAAATAAAAAAAACATTAAGCAGTTGCGAGATATGGAGACTAACAGATTATGATGAATTAAATAAAGTAACTCAAAATATACGCTTGAGGCAAACTAGGTGAAAATTTTAATCTAGACTGATAGAGTATAAAGTTAGAGCTATAAGTTTAAAATTAATCAAACTCGACTAATAAATACTAAAGTCAAAATATTAAAGTGAGAATACGTTGAATTTATATAAAATTTATATAAAAGTATGAATCGATAAAAGGTATTATGAATGATAATGAATAATAAAGATTAAAAAATAAAAATAAAAGAGTTCAATAAGAATAAGACGTGAAAAGATTAATTTAAAATTTAAATTAATTACATAACCAGTATTGGATGAAGATAAATTTTAATTAATATTATTTAACTAATCCTTTTTTATATAGTATTTTCTTAAGAGATAACACGCGAGGAAAAAAATAAACAGGTACATTAATTGCCAAATTCAAAACTTACTAACTATATATATATATATATATATATATATATATATATATATATATATATATATATATATATATGCGTGTGTGTGTGTGTTCCAGTCAATACATAGAGAGTAGTAATAGCAGCAATGAAATATACTTATCGTCAGTAGTTTGTTCTCTTTCTATGAGCCCTAATCAGGTAGAAATCTTAAATAAGTTTTATTGTATTTTGTCTGCAAAAAGATTTAAATATTCAATCTCCAGAAGATTGAGTTACAACTGATTGCGAAGATGCGCCGCTGTACAACTCATGCTCTCTACCGATCCAAGTTATGACAACAGGACCATTGCTAGCATTCTCAAAATGCAAATTCGGACGGTTCAATGCTTGAAGACGCAGCTCAGCGCATCGAAAGACCCACGATTACGGTTTTTAGTGTGGTTTTAAGTCAGAGCCACATCATGCACCCTCTCATCTTTGAAGTTGGCTTGAAAGTCAACACAAAAGTGTATTTGGATGTGCTAAAGAGTGTGGTGATGCCCTGATGCAATAAAATATCGAGGCAGTAATTGAGACTGAAGATGGCTACATTGAATAGATGTCAGCTCTACTACATAATCAAGTTATCTGAATTGATTTTTTGTCGATAAAATTTTTAAAATAAAGCTGTAGTCTTGCTTTCTTCAGAGCCACAAATTTATAGTCCCATCCTGTAGTAGCAAAGGCATAAACATAAATTGAAAGCAGTAGCAGAGTCAAAAATTAGTAGCAGGGTCAGAAAGACTGATTTCTGCAAAAATAATCAATTCTTATTGGTTGAATGCTCGAAGTTTGATTGGTCATCAAGATCGAACTTCAACCAATCAGAACACAGTCGCCGTGGGAGTATAAGGCAGAGCACAAGCTTATCCAGCGCAGATGCTCGGAGACGCCGTAGCTGTCGCCAAACAAATCTATGTCAGTCAAAACCATGACTCAAATACAAGAGAGCAACCAAAATAAACCCTAAAATCTATCCTGTGTTTGTCTATTTCTTTCTTGCCACCATATATTTACTCTTTCTATTCTCTCTATTCTCTGCTCTATCTATTCTATCTATATTACTAAAATAGGAATAATTATTCTCCCCGCCCCCCAAAAAAACTTTACAGCTTAGCAAATGCAAACGCCACATATAGATTCACTATGATCAGAATACTACACATTACCTTACGTAGGTTTTGCCCATATTTGTAGTCGCATTCATTTGTTATAATAGTTTATTATATTTATTTCTACGAGCACCCCAATCCAAACTACATCTAACATTACGTAACCGCGAACTTCTCAACATTCGTCTGAAATTTGGCCCGGTGACCGTTCGTATTTTTCTCTGCCTACGTACATTTCCCATTAGTTTATACATTTTCCGTTATAAAAGTACTGATCGCTCCCCATGTGTAAATTTTCGCCGCTCTCACTGGTTGCCTGTTTGCGTTTCTACGATTACTGAATTATTAGTTTTTTGGGTTTTTTTTTGTTTTTTAACGAGCAATCAAACACAAAACAAGATGGCGCCAGTCATAAGACGACCAAAATAACCCTATTCATTCACTGCTGCATTACGAGCCTTACAGTTTCAGACCTTTTTTTATTGCATTTTTACCTCAAACAAGGCCAGTGCCACTTTGATGTAAGAGGGCTACTATCTGGGACATAATTGCAGGGACACTATGTAGGGAGTTTATCAGCAAGATGTATGTTTGCATTACACTTGAATTTCTGCATGTCAGTACGATCGAGAAAGCATGATCTCGGAAATGAATTCCAAAGTCTAGCAGTCCTAGAGAATAAACTATTAGAGTAGAAGGCTTTCTGGCATCTCTACTGTGTGTGGGGTGGGATTTTGCTGGTTGATAGGTTTGTCGGAGTATTTATATAGGGAGTACAAGGGTTTGTAGTCCGTCGGAGCATCTACCGTTAAAATACTTGTAAAACAGGCAGAGGGATGCAACATTTCGTCGATGGGACAGAGGTTGAAGCCTATCTGACAGTTCAGGACCAATTAGGCTGGCGACTCTCTTTTGAACCCTATCCAGGTGTGAGAGACTAGTAGGAGATTACCGGCCCAAATGTGACAACAATACTCCATACATGGGCGAATGGTGGCTTTGTAGAGGAACAGGATCCTTTCAGGCATAAGTAACTTACTGCCACGGTAGAGAGAACCCACTGTCCTCGCAGCAGCCGCGGCAATGCCTTCGGCGTATCTGTATCAACTCATGTTTCCCGTGACCGTTAAGCCGAGGAGTTTGAATGAATTACTTTCAGGTAATTTATATTTAGGCATAGCTATTGATGGTTAAGAAGGTTTCTTGAAATTATTGAAGGAAACAAGCTTAGTCTTAGCTGCATTGAACGTTGCCATCCATCTTTGTCCCCATTCCACTACAGATTGGAGGTATTTCTGTAGGGTTTCCGCTATTGCCTTAGATATGTGTTTATTTGTTTTCCTCTCATGACTGTTATAGAGCGTGGTGTCATCAGCAAATATACCCATCTCAGAGACAATTTTATCAGGGAGGTCATTTATGAATATCAGGAATAATAAAGGTTCAAGGATCAACCCCCCCCCAGGTACACCCGAAGTTATATCATATTGTTTAGATGTACGACCATAGAGGACAACCTAGATTCTTCTCTTGTTTAAGAAGGGTTTAATTATGCTAAGTATTCGTCCAGTGATACAATATGACCTGATTTTCCTGAGAAGACCATCGTGCCATATCCTGTGAAAAGACTTAAATATATCTAGGGCTACTGTCCTAGCCTCCCTTACTTTGTCCAGTGTATGGTATATACATTCAGAGATTACAGTTAGGATATTTGCAAGAGAATGGGATTGTCTAAATCCACGTATATCTAGCAGTCAAGAAAGCAAGATTCGTTAAGGTATTTGTTTAAAAGTTCGGAGAGGACTGGAGCAACTTCAGCGGATCATTTTTTAATAGCACAGCCGGAATGAGATTGAGTTCACATGCTATTGAGCTGTCTAGTTTTTTTTATGATATCATGCACTTAAGAGGATGTGATTTTCAGATCATCTAATGTGGTGTCCGTCCGCAAAAGAAAATCAGGGAGGAAGTCGTTTCTTGGGCCCAAAGTAAAGTTTAAAGCAAACCGATTGTCAGGCATGTTAGACTTCTCGATTGCTGTGCAAACGACTTCATGATTGTTGAACAATGAGCGAATTGTTGATTGGCCATTATTTACTACACTGTTGTAGATTTTCCAGAAACCATGGGTTTCTAATTCCATGCGCTCTATGCGTTTTCTGGTGGTTTCGGTGTATTCTCTCTTAGCTGAAGTTATTACTTTATTAAAATTACTTTTATCTTCTATAACTTTTGTCTGTTTGTACTGAATTTATGTCGGATAAATCTGCGGTTTGCATGCTGCCTTTGTGCAATGGCAGCTGCATAAGTAGAAGTAAACAATTAGGGAGAGTGGGGTTTGCTTGGAACTATTCAGTGTCTCATTTGCGCACTGTTCTACAGGAAGAGAAAAGATATTTCCGCATGAGCATTTTGATGAGATCTCTGATGGCTTCCCATTCATCCTTCTTATAGTACCTTGTCGTTTTAAGCAATGGCTCTTCAGCTTTGGGTATAGAGTTTATGGAGATTTCTACCATTATCACAGCGTGATCAGCATTCCCGAGTGGGCTATGGGCATTCGTTACACAATCATCGGGAACTGTGGTCATAAATACATCTAGAAGTGAGGCTTGTTGATCTTGCTGGTCTGAGAAACGTGTCACAAACGTAATTGTCTGTGATAGGGAATAAGATATAGAGAAGCTATGTGTTATGCTATTAGCGTCGTCTGTGTAAGTAGAGAATCCAAGCCAATTATTGTGGGGGTATTAAAGTCATCAAATACATGTACTAATGCGTTAGTATCGAGGGAAAGCGGTAGTGAAAATATGAGTAGCTAATGCTATGTTGCAGATTAAGTCTAAAGCACATAAAGGCCTGGTCGTCTGATTCTAGATTTTATTCTTTAGTCAAGGGGAGGGTGTTTCGAATATAGATTTCAAGTCCGTGTATATGTCTGTCTGAGTCCTTAGGACAAAATGGGAGGTAGCCAGGCATGTTAAAGTGATTAAAAGGAATATAGAAGTGTAAATTAGTTTCACTTAGCGCCAAGTTATCCGGGGTGTTTGCTAGGAGAAATGATTCAACATCTTCTAAATTAGTTCTAAGCCCGCAAATATTTGTGAATGCAAGTCTCAAGGGAGGAGGCAAATTTGTTTTGTTTGAGTTTACGTATGGTTCGATGCCTTATTATTAAATATTTCATACGTTTTCATATATATTCTTATTGGCTGTTAGCTGCAAATGAGTACTGAACACATATGCAAGTAATTATAACATATTTCCATTGTTATTTACATAATCTAATGTGATAACAACATTTTTGAAATATTTTAATTCGTGAAATACAGAAGTAGATACGTAGAAATATAATAGTTGAAATATATGTGTTAACGCTTCGGTGAAAAAAAAATTATATCTACTAATAAAATATTTACTGAGACATTTTGTACCTTACTCCAGTAGTTCGTATTTGTATTTTTTATTTTTCTTCACAATAATACATTTTTTTTTCTTTTCTTCATGAAATTACAAATAAATGAAAAAGCAAAATTGGGACGCTAAAAACGTAACGTTCTTTCTTTTTTATCTGTAGTTTTACTTACATATATATATTCGTTTCGTTTATTTTTTTAAATTCTGTTTATACAGAATTATTCTGAGTATTTTTTTTTTAAATTCTGTTTATATATTTTGTCGCATTGATTTTGCGAAAATATTATATGCATGCTCGATTATAAAAAACTGATAATTATAAAGTTTAATTGATTGAGTGAATTAATTTTGACTGTGATTTTATTAGTATCTGAAAATTGCCGGAATTTTAATATATAAAATCTTGATTGAAAAATATTTATAATAATAATTATATATATATATATATATATATATATATATATATATATATATATATATATATATATATGTGTGTGTGTGTGTGTGTGTGTGTGTGTGTGTGTGATATATGTGTGTGTGTGTTACAAGGGAGTCACCACCGTTTCCTTCTTCCGATTTTCCCCTTCCCTTTCTATCTCCACCACTTCCTGACCGGTTTCCTTACTAAAAATGTAACATAATTATGTACATTCGTTTCGGTTATGTTAGAATTCTTGAAAACAAATTAACATAGCAGACATGTAAGGAGAATACATGATATACGAAAAAGGACAATCTGTAAAAAATAAAATAAAACATGTTGCATTTACAGATGATTTGATTTCATTTTAATTCGGGACGCTAAAAACGTACACTGTTTTCTCCCCCTCCTGTCACGGCGCTAGAAATATACGCATTTTATAGGGGGATGCTAATTATGGTGTAACTTAACTAAAAATAATGTTTCAAGACAGTATGAATATGTGGTTTTTATTATTGATTTCTTTTTTGTATGAGCGGGATACTACTTTTGGTGTAACCAAACAAAAAAAAAATAATGTTTCAATATTGTTTGAATCTGATATACTTTTTTTTATTGTTGTTTTCAAGGGGTGTGGAATAATACTTTTAGTGTACCTACATAAAAAAAGGCTTAAATAATCGAAATGAAAATAAACTAGCAAGTCCGGTATGGTAAGCGGAACAATTTTAAACCATTAAGCTATTTTCAACTGACACCGATTATGGAAGCCCATGCTTCCGTTATGCCTATTTCTCTTAGGATGACGTATCTCTCTTTTTTTATAATTCTAAGGGTAACTTGTAGTAATATCATAATTAAATACTAATAATGTAAAGTTTTGGTGTAGGATGATTTCGGAATACGATGTAAAAAAAAAATAGAATTATACTGTACGCTTGTGACTTCTACCGGCGCGGGGTGGAGTAACATAAACTTTATAAAATTTATTGTTTTTTAGTATATTCAAATTTTATTGAATTTCGTTTAAAAATAATTGGAAAGAGAACTTGTGTTTATGTTTGAATCATTGCTTTCGTGTCAACCTTTTCTTGGTGCATTTTAGTCTCATGGCGGTTTTTGGATTGTAAATGTCGACTTTTGTAGGTTTTCGGGTAAGCGAATATTACAGTTAAATTGTGGGCTGATGAGTCGTTTACCAGACATGAAAAGATATGATATCCATGGCAATGCTCTTAGATATGTTTTGCACAGAAATTCATCCGATAAGTATCGAAAATCGAAAGAATCTGATCTTAAATATAGCTTTTTTCTCTTATAGATAAAAAATAATTTTTTACAGGGAAATATTTTAGTTACACCGGCAAAAGGAGATAATAAAATTTGAGCGAATCATTTCTTAAAAAACAAAACAAAGATTTGTTATAATCTAGAGATATAGCTTAGTGGTAGAACATTTGACTACAGATCGAATGATCCCCTGTTCAAGCCCGGGCGTACCTCACCATTTTCTTTTAATGTTTATCTTATTGATGAGTTCAATTTATAATAAAATAAGAGGTATCATTTAGAATCGCCGCAAATCATTTCTTCTATGATAATAGATACGCAATCTGCATTAATTAAAAAATCATGTTTAAGCGTATTGAAACGCCGGAATGCCAGCTAGTATATATATATATATATATATATATATATATATATATATATATATATATATTACATGGTAGTCACCACTTATCAAGGCCCGTAAGCATCTCGGGGATAAGGGTTATTGCGTGTACAGTAATCAATGGGACAATATCGTAGCAGTCGTTAGTAATGGAGATTTGAAAAAGTGTCTTACTTAAGGGAGCGGTTTATCAGGAATTTGTTTATGTTGGACTTGAAGACATCCAAGTTATAGTCAGCTGGGAAACAAGCAAACGGAACAAAGTTCCACAGGCGGGCAGTTCTAAGAAAGAAGCTTTGTTCATGGAATCTACGTTTTGATTGAGGCACAGACAAAGAGTGGGGAAAATTATTGACAGTGGTTTCAGCTAAAAATTTGAGATAATAATTTAAATCTACGTATTTAAATGTTAAGAATCGTACAATGAACAAATGAGAGCAAACGTAAAATATTTAACAGTAGATTATACTATATGTTTTTTTTTTTTTTTGCTTTAAAGCCTCTCTCAAGCGGCTTGGCTGAATTTCATACTAAATTCACTCCAATATTCAGAATGATTCATTGTTATACTAAAGAGTGTTTCTTATTTTGCATATAATATTTAATTCATATTAGCGTTGTAATAGCATATTTAATTGAAAATGCCCCCAGAGAAATTAAAAGTGCACACATTATTGCTTTATCTGGTGAAGGATATTCTCAGGTAGAAATTGCAAGGAAGGGAGTTTAAACAACGATTAAAAGGTATGAGGAAACAACCGCTTTCGAAAACTAAAAAGGACAAGGCCGTAAAAGTCTATTACCGCCAGGGAATACAAATCTTTGATAAGAGTATCCCTTACAGATAGGAAGAAATGTTCTTCATAACTTGTTCCTGAACCTAGGGGGGATGCAAATAAAACATATCAGCTCGAACAGCGAGAAGAATGTGATTAGAAATGGGATTAAAAAGATGCAAAGCAAGGAAAAAGTCATACTTGTCTAAGGCCAACAAGAAAAACGACTGAAATTTGCAAAAAAAACACATGAAAATCGGACACCTGATGATTGGGCAAAATTTATGGGCTGACTAAAGTAACTTTGAGGTTAGTTAACAGCTTCAATTGCCTAAACTTTGGGAGGAAAAATTGAATTTTTTATCTGAAAGAATACACATTCAAAATTTTTTTATCTAAAAGAATGCACATTCATAACATTTATTGCAGTAGAGCTCTGGAGGCTTCTTGAGTTTTATTTTTTCACTCATCACTCAAAAAATGTTTTTTCAAGACAATAAAAAGTAATATAATCTCAAAATCACTTTTTATTTTGAACATTTTTCATCTTACCTTTTAAGAGCTAACGGGTAGATTAAATAAAAAGAAAAAATGAGGAAGGGGAAACAGACCGAATTTTTTCAAAGTGCAAAGTCGCAAAAAAAGAAAAGAAAACAAAAAACTAGTAATGGCGAGGTGGTTCCGAATGAATGAACGTCAAATCAGGGCTGTAAATCGGTTCTGAAAATGGGAGATCGATTTACTAGAACGTTGTATGTAAAACTGAATTTTACAAAATATATTTTTTTCAATATCTTTTATAATCTGGCAGCATAGTGTCCAATAATCCACACACACACACACACACACACACACACACACACACACACACATATATATATATATATATATATATATATATATATATATATATATTAGAAGAAATAAACAATAATATAAATCGCGCAGATTATGGTTAGGATTAGAGTAAGGGTTGGGTTAGATACATATTTGTAAGTTTATTTATTAAATTTCCATATTTTTCCTATTTATCATTATCTTAGCGGTTTAACGTTTCTCGATCGACTGCTTCCTGTTATTCTCATCAGCGGCAGAACACACGTGAAAACGGCAGGTCATTAAATGCAGAAGTACACGTTTTTTTTTCGCATAGAGGAATTGCATGACGCATCTCTGCTTCAGACTCACTTATATGATAGGGGTTCATTTCTTAGAGACCCACATCGTCAATATCTTCAGATCATGAATGTATAAGTTCAGTTATCATAACAATGCAATTTGCAATGCCCTATGATCCATTCGGCCGGAATAAAAACTTAATTTTACTTTAGGAACTCCGCCATATATATATATATATATATATATATATATATATATATATATATATACATATATATATATGCATATATATATATTTAAAATGGCTGACGAGAGCTTGATATGGGTATTTAAAACGGTTCTAATTATCGGGTTTGAAACCGACGGTACCAATTGACTTGTCTCATTCAAAAAACTTTCTATAAATAAAAATATATATAAATACGCTCTTATTTTCGTATTTTCCTTATAATTGAGCACTCTGTTGGATTTCTTTTTCCAATAAAAACTTTATATATATATATATATATATATATGAGGGTATATAACTCTTGACAATGCCTAGATATTAAGAAAAGAAATTAGGGGAAGAATTTACTGAGAAGAACAAGTGAAACCTCATTTTCTGGAAAACTCAATATCATATCATCAATAATTTAATGACAAAAACAGTTTTCTTTACTTCGTTGAAAATGTTTAAAAATGTAATGTTATATGATCAACAATTTTCTTAATTTTATTATTAAATAAAATGTTTTAATAATTTATAGCTGACATTTATTTTACGAAATAGAGATCCACGTTTAATAATTCAAAAGAAAAAAAAAGGTATTACAAATGAATATCATGCGTGTGATCCAAAACCTCGTAAATATGAACCATCCTTTTTCCACCTGATTAATTCCAGATGTTTGACCTATCCTTGTATTGTTTGAGACCTCTAATTATATCTATCGCCTTTCATTCAATTCACTTTCAGAGAGGCATTTCAATATAATTCCTCGTTTTAATCCCTACTTGAGTTTTTTCCTCCGCCTACAACTAACTCGATACACAAGTTAATTTTGTTTTGTAAATAATTTGGATCCTTTCTTTAGTTGTGATGTTTCGTTTATTTTCCAACACGCATCGAAATCGGAAATCCATACTTCCGGCAAAAAGAAAAGCAGAATAGGCAACGCTTAACCTTGTTTAGCTTTAGGTTTACTTTTTACTTAAATTTTCATTTCCCCATGAAATTATTTTGAAAGTCTTTAAGCAGCCATTACGTCTTAAGATGGAATACTGTTACCAGAAAATGGTGACGGGCTGTTCACAGCACCTTTTTCCTGCCGTGGCCGAATACGAAATCAATATCTCGTGGTAGACATCCTCTTCCCTACAACTTCTTTATCACAGAAGAAACCTTACTAGTCTTTTTATACTCTATCGTTATTTTCATGGTAGGTGGTCGACTGAGCTCCAATCGCATGCAAAACATTTATTGCAATAACTTGTCTAGCTACAACCTATATAAAAATATTTCCTTTCCTCTTCTGTGTACCTGAAACTAAACAGAACATCGATGAACAAAGCTCTTCCCAAGAAATGTCCATACGGATTTTTATCCTCGGACTCAAAAATCAAGAGATTAAATCATTTCTATAATGACCTGGTCCCTGTTGATTGCGGTGTAATGCTAGTTCTGTGCAGTTCTAGGAGGGCCACCCTCTATTTATGAAGAGGTCAGTTTATTGCTAATCGCCTGAGGCGCCCTGCCGAAAATGCCGACGAGGCTGCACAGGCATCTTTTGAAGTCAGATGCCTTCTCCTCTGGAACACTTAGTGTTTCAATCCCACTTTCCGACCCTTGCGTCACAGTTTTTTTTTTTTTTTTTTTTTTTTTGCGGTGGAAAAGAACTATACACCTAGAGCACAATACCATGAGGCTACTCTCCATTTAATTTATAATCCACCGAAGAAGTCACTCATATGCCACTCTTGGCTATTTATCTATTTCTCTTGTCATCTCTCACTCATTGTTGATTCCATCACTCTATAATATTTTTAATATCTCTGAGAATTAAAAAAAACAAATTTATTCACAAAGCCATCTATTAGTTATCTTGTACTTCGATAAAGAAACCATTTGTTCATGTATGAAGTACTGTGACCACATCTCGGTTGGCGTAATATCTATTGGCGTCCCTCTCTTGTTTATAAGATGCAAACAAGAGTTTCGAACCTAATAGTTCTCGCATAGTCTGCCAAGGTCAAACCCCTGTCGCATCTCCGAAGTGTTGGATTACTGTATTTCTTTAACAAGTACATCCACAGAATACACTTTTACTCCACCAATGTAAAATCTTCCTAAACACCTTACTAACAGCAAAAATTCCAATACTTTACTGTAGATGTCGTTAGATCTTGTAGCTTATTTTCTTCCAGTCATTTTCCTTTGGGATCCTCTACCTGTTCTCTGTTTCTCGGACTTAATCAACTTGCTGCCTAACTCTCCACTAAAGTTGCCACCTATACATTTGAATCCTATAACAGCGGATCCTTACTCTTCAGTGGCAATACGCCTTGTTCGGTAACAAAAACGAAATAGCTGATTGGCTAACTAAAATCTCGATAGAAGAGGAGCATATAAAAACGATAAACAACCACATAATTCGCGCATAAGCCTGAAGAGTCCTAGAGTGGATGAAACGCGAAATATTCAGTGTAGCTTAATCGCCATATATATTTTATAAATTAGTAACTAGCTCTACCTACGTATTGAGCACTTTTGAAGTAAATACTTAAAGTTTACGCATAAATCTATACTTTCGTATATTAATTTTTATGTGAGTAAATTAAGTAGTTATATATATATATATATATATATATATATATATATATATATATATATATATAATTATCCGGTTGCGCATGCGCGCATAAACACTAACCCATAACAACGTAAACAAATAAACACAAATCGCCTCTTTTGCAGATGTTTACCTGCGCACTGAAATATTAACGTTACTATTTCTAAATTATTATTTAACGTGGGAAGAGTGGGGGTGTTTTGCAACTATTCTTTATTACAACTATACTGTCGCTATTTTCTTACAACTAAACAACTTTAACCCGTTGACAAACATAAGAACAATTGTAGTAAAGCCAAGACTACTACTACTACTCTCTATCCGTCCCTTTTCCTTCCTTCCTTCTTTTTTTATTTTTTGTTTACATTTCTAGATACAAAATAGTTGTGTGAGAACGGTGAATTTGTTGACACATTTACTAATCTGTTTCAATATTAGTTTTATTTTATTTATTTAGGTTTTATTTATTTATTTATTTATTTATTTATTTTGCTTCAGGTTTTATTAATTTTTTTTTTTAGATTTTAAATTCCTATAACTTGCTTTAAGGATTCCAATATGGGTTTTTCATTCTTATATTTCTCATCGGTAGGTTCATGTGCGTTTTTGCTGCTAAATGACTTTCGTCGGTGTTTGATTCGTCGGAAAATCATGTTTAATCTTCGATTTTTGAGCGATTATTCGGAAAAAAGGTAATTTTTTTTTTCATGTTCGAGTAATCCGTCCGTGATTTTTCATTTTAATATACTTTCATAGAAATGTTTCTGTTATGTCAAAAAAAATATTTTCTTTACGTCACAAGTGTTACATGAATTCCATAGCTAATATAACATACTGACCCAACGGGTCACGGATAGACTAGTATATATATATATATATATATATATATATATATATATAAGCGAGAATGTGTGTCTGGAGACACTTTTCAATCGATGTTCAACGAACTTCTGATTTACAAACTTGAAACTTGGTATATAGGGTATTAAGACACGTGGAAAAAGTTTTAATCGGTTTTCACTCAGAAAAATAGGCTGGTAAGAAGTGAAAATCGAAACATTGATACTTAGGGGAGGTAACCGGATTTTTATCTGCTTGTCAACTGTTTCACAACTGCGTATGTGCGAACCAGAATGTGTGTATCAGAATTTTGGGGGAATTTTTAACACCCCTAACACAATACTGCGAATAAAATATTTTTAAAAACTCGTAATTTCTCTTTTTAAAGTGTGTTGTTCATTTTCTTTATGGAATATACTTCTAAAATAAACTATTAAAGTTGTTTAAAAAATAATAGAAATATTATTTTTTTTATTTTATAAAACAGTGTTTACAAAGTGCCGGCGCGCGTTCATGCAGCCATTTTTTTGTTTATGTATGAAATCAATTGAATTTTACGAGTTAAATTTTTTACAATTTTTAAATTTTAAAATCTATCAAAATTTTTCTATTGGTTTAATTTTTACGAGAATTCCAGGGTCAATATGAAATTTTAAGCTCTTTCTAATAAACTGAATATAATATTTTAGACAAACGTTTTTCACTCCCCCATTTTGAAATGTCTATTAAAAAGTAAATAATTAATTTACTCACCAAAGTTTTATATATCAAAAATTGTAGATAAAAGATCAATAAATAAAATATGCTAATTTAAAACAAAAAGAAGTATTTTGAAATTTACCTGTAAAGTCCAAAGTGTAAAATCATTTTTTTAAACCACATTGATTTTTTTAAAATGAAAGCTCATGTCATGCTTAAATTGTCAAGTAAATATCGGACGCTGACGACATATTTTCTATCTCATTCAATGTTTTCTTTTTTAGATATTTAAAAAAAATTCACTCGATAAAGAAGAAATAAATATATTAATCAAAAACTCGCGTATTTCATTAAGAGAATTAAAAACTCGGTAGAGTGGGAGTTTGTTTAACGGCAAAAACTTATAAGTCAATGTGTTTATTTTTCTTCTAAGGTGGCCCCAAAATACTAATTTTGGTTTACAGCACGCAATAGAAAGAGACATTAATTGTGGCGCTTCGAAGCCATTGGAAGGTAAACGCGAAGAAAATTAGAAATTTGTCTCTCTTTATTTCAATAGTGAAAAACATCTGAGTGCGCGTTTCTTTTAAATCCTTGTTTAAAAAAGTATTTTATTTAAAAAGGACATGGAATATAAGTATAATTATGGATAAATTCTTAACAATGAACAATGGAAGTACCCATTGAATAGTATTTTTATAGGTAAGTTATTTTTTGAATTTATATATAGTTTTCTTTAATCGAAGTAAGTAAAATTTCGTTGATTTTCTTTAAATCTTTTTTAAAGAAAACCAATTTAAAAAAACAAATGTTGCATCATTTGCTATTAAACCTGTTAGTTTTTTAAAATATGGTCTTTGCTCATTTAATTGAAAAAATTAGGGTTTGAATTACATTTTTCAAGTAGTTTAAGTTTCGAAAGATAGTAAGTTGAATTATTCAAGTTCTTATCACGCATTTTTAATGGCGGCTTCTGATAACCTAGCGAATCGTCCACATTATGTAAAGAATAAGTAGGTATAGAAAGGCTTGTTAAAGATCGTGTTATGCTGGCCTAGTGGTTGTCTTACTTGACTCACTGTCTTTAGATTTGGGTTTCGATCTCAGCTAAAGTATTTTCCTTTTACTTACAAGGAGTGAACTGTCTTGAAAAAAAAACATAATACCCGCTTGCACATGCCTCAGTTTCTTTCTGTTTTGTTTTTTTTTTTTACTTAACTTTTTATGGGATTTAATGTTACGTTTAATACCGGTCAACGCCGGGTAAATATCCTAGTATATACATATATACACACACACACACATATATATATATATATATATATATATATATATATATATATATATATATATATATATATATATTGTGTGTGTGTGTGTGTGTCTGTACACATCACAAATACTTATGTAAATTGGACGGCAAAAAATTTGTCTCCTTATTTCTGTACCTGAGAAATAAGCAATAATAATAATAATAATAATAATAATAATATAACAATGATGATAATAAGAAGAAAAAGAAGATCAAATAAGGATAATATTGAATGAAAGAAACTTATTATTTATAATTATGTAATTTAATTGAGGTAAATAAAATCATTATGCCTATCAGTTCCAAAAAATTTACAAAATAAAGCAAATATATTTCGCATACGATCGTTTCTAGAACGATTTTGAATATTTTATTTCACATTTTACATTAAATTATTTTTTTAAAAAAGGCCTATTTTCCAGCGTCCCTCATCACATTATAAATGGAAATCAAGCAACAGAAACACGAGGTTTATAATTTTTTTTAATAAAGCATCGACTGTTGTCGTTTTTCGATTCTGGCTTGAGATAGTGGTTCTCTAGCGCACTGATGAGCTGTGAAACAGCGAAACATTACGATATGTGGATGACTATATATATATATATATATATATATATATATATATATATATATATATGTATGTGTGTATGTATATATATATATATATATGACTACTTCATTTAACCACATAAATTAATATACGAAAGTATAAGTTTATGCGTAAACTTTAAGTACTTACTTCAACAGTGCTCAATACGTAGGTAGAGCTAGGTAGTAAGTTATAAAATATATATGGCAATTAAGCTACACAAAATATTGTGTGTTTAAGCCTGATGCCACGCCACGCCACGCCACGCGGAATATTCTATGTAGCTTAATTTCCATATATATTTTATAACTTACCATATATATATATATATATATATATATATATATATATATATATATATATATATATATATGGAAAAAGATGAAATTATCTCGATTTTCCGCTGTGTCTATAGATTCAATACTAAAAACAAACGAAACTTTATACATGTTTCACATTCACTACATTCCTAAAACATGTTTCGGGAAACTATGGTTACATTTCATTCCCGTTTTAACATTATTAAATTTATTCCGAAAAATATGCCTCTCTCAAATACGCATTCCTAAAATAAGGTAGCCAAGTTTCACTCTCCATCTTTTAAGTATTCTCATTCTACTGACGCTACCGTGTTACTTTGTTGACAGTTGTAATTAATTTTACACGACCGCTTATTTTATTTCATTTTTACCCTCATATTAATTCTAACATACTACAATAGATGTTGAACATAGATAATAACTGTTCCTTTACATTGAATTTAATTTACCTTATTTCCTGATATTTTTTCGAAAAAGGAGGAATGTCAGCCTGCTTGATTTTCAGAACTGAAATATGGATATTAATAATACTTTCAATTATTCTTCAAATACCGGAATAAATTACATAATATCTCAGACTTCTCTGAAACACATTACTTTTTGAAAAATATTTTCATGAAAATAACACGCTGTTAACAATTGCAATGTTGTTTTTTTTTAATAGTTCTTACTTATTACGAAAATAAAACTAAATTATGTGTTAATAAAATCAATACACCCTCGGTCTAAATCTCTTCCTGATCTGCATCAATAATCTTCCAAATCACATCCTTACATCATTCGTAGACATTTATGCTGACGACGCTACTATCTATGGCAACGCCTCAAAGGTCATAACGACCAAGTTCTCTCTGATTCTCTCTCCTCTGAACTTGAGCACGTAGTACAATGAAGAAAGAAATGTCTGCTTACTTTTAATGCAACTAAAACAGTTACACATAACAAATCGAAATATTGCTGCGATTAATGTCATCCATAAAATTGTGCACATCGATAGTCTGTTTGTTTACCTTTTGACCGAAGAACTATTTTACAATCACTTTCTTTTGGGATAATTAATGCAATTATTATTAAGAATATTCTACATTTTTAGAATGTATTATCCTAATTTAATTTACTTATTATCTTTTAATTCCATACAAAAAAGTGATAATTATCTATTAAAACATTTTACAATGTAATTTCTTCAAATTTGGACACATTTTTTTAGCTATTGTGATAACATTTTTCATTTATTTTTTAACAAAACATTACACCATTCTTTCACTTCTACGATTGATCAAGAATGATGAGTGATCTATTTGCGTTGCACGCTATTCAAAGCCATGTTTTATGAGTTATTAATCGAATGGTTTATCAATTTTGAGACTGGATAATTGAGATACTTTTTTGTTTTGTATAGAATAGAGCATATTGTATGATTTAAAGTCTTTGAAATACTTTTCGGTGGGAAAATTATGAAAAAAGCAACCACTCACTTTTCCAATTGATTGAGAATGATTCGTGATCTATTTGCGTTGCCTCATTTTTAAAGTTATCCTTTATTAATACTTATTGGTCTGCAGAAAATAATACTCATTTTCATGGACAAATTTCTTTAGATTACATGTAAATAGCCTTAATTTACCAAATTAAATAGATGAAAGTCGGCAAAAGGGAAATGACAAAAAAAAAATGGCATATATTATATTTCAATGTGAAAGATGACATTCCTATTAACGTTTAACGAGTAATGTCCAATTAACGGCAGATCCACATGAATAAGGCAATGACTTTTTAATTCTGGGACACGAAAGTCAGGTGTGAATGTGGGCCTTTTTATTATTATTCATCCAAATCATTTGTTTTATTAAATAGAAATATGGGAGACATTTACATTTGTAAAGTTTGTGTTTTTTATGAAAACATTGAACATGACGGAAAAATACTCGCGTTTAGTTAACTACAAGTGACGATAATGAACTTCACCGAACAATCTACACAATAGGAAATAGATTGTTTTAAAAACTGAAACCTAACCATAAACTAAATTTTATTTTAAGTTTACATGGTAGTGGGGAAAAAAACAAATTGATTTAAAAACATGAAATATAGTTTCCTCAGTTCATTTTATTGGAGGAATTGCTTCAGGAAAGCCCTCTTTTGAGATTTTTTTATAATTAAATGATTATTTTATATTTCACGCGGGCAGCACCGGGACACATGTTCAGCTAGTAGTGTATAATTTCATACCATTGTTTATAATACCAATAATAATTAAAAAAAATAAGAGTAATAATGATAATAATAATGTATATATATAAGATAAATAAAGTAGAATCCAAAATAAAATAAAGTACTAATTAAAATAATGAAATATTAAAATAATTCGTATTTAAGAAAAAGAAAGTCGGTAATAGTTAAAATATATAAATTAATTGTCTATCTAACTAACTAGTAAATTGAACACAAAACTGACCAATCAGAACTGTTAACATGGACAATCGTTCAAACATAACTCAATCCCAAAACTAAGTGATATTTTAACATGCGTTTAGTGCTTTGGAATTATTATATGGGGGGACCTTAGGAGAACAAACGTTGATTAACCCAACATTCAAGAAATTGTGAAAATCTTGGACAAATTGAATTGACATCCGCTTGAACACGTGTGATTAACAAATCGAACGACCTCCTTTTGTCCTTTCCACTCGATAGGATGTGTAAAACGTACGAATACTTTTATTTTTGTAAAGCGGCTTAAGGTATTGTATTCATCGACACCGGATTAATAGGGCGCGCCTCCTTATGTCCTTGTTTTGAGGAAGATCCATGTCCAATTATAAACTATCAATTCAGTCATGACACCGGAAGTCGCTGGTTTCCGAAGCGCGAGACACGTGGATTTGTATGTGCGAACTTTGCTTGCTCTCTCTCTCTCTCTCTCTCTCTCTCTCTCTCTCTCTCTCTATCTATCTATCTATCTATCTATCTATCTATCTCGCTCTCTCTCCTTTTCTCTTTCTTACTGTTTCTTTGCACCACGTTCTTATTTTACAGGTTTTTATCACTATCCCTTCTTTGCCCCCCTCTCAATCTATCTATACACTTCTTGTTAAAAGAGTTACATACTGTCGCAACTAAATTCTAATCCGGTCGAAATATAGCCCTATTCAGTCCAAGGGGGTCCTCCTTCCCAGGCTTTACCACTTCTCTTTAAAAATGGGTTAGATTATTACTAATTGCTTGAGATACACGTACTAGTAAATGTCGATGGGGCTGAAATTATGTATGGATCTTTGTTGTGATAAAGTACAGCGAACTAAGTATTATGGCATCCGTTCTATACACAGTTAGGGATTAATGTGGATTAGTATTTAATGACAAAACTGAGCATAAATTTAACCATAATCAACCGTCAATTTGGCATGAAGTACCTATTCTATGTAAACATGCTATAACTTTTGCTAGTTTTTAAAGGGATAAAAAGTTTATTCATGTATATATATATATATATATATATATATATATATATATATATATATATATATATATATATATATATATACATTATTTATCTGCAGGAAGTGATACGTACTACACCCAACATGGTGTTGATCAAAAAAAACTTAAGAGTCCCAGAAGTTTCAGCAGCGTTTTGTTCCCAACGTCATTTAAACAATATTCATTTGTTTTCTACCAATGTTAAATTATCAATTACATATATTAAATTAGCAAGGAGACGTTGTTCGGGATTGAATGAGGATCTCTACTATGTACTTTTCACTATGCTCTATACCGCTATATTACTTTCTTTGTCTTTACTGTTCTCCTCCTATTTCGCTTCTTAATATAGTTGGAAAAAAAACGAAAATGTTAGAAAACTCTCTGTCTTACTATCTTATATATTTGACTAGTAGGCGTTACCTTGTCATAAAATACGCTTAAATATGTTATTTTAATTCATCCAGATATTTATTTATTATTATAGATTCAATTCCTTATCGATTATTTTATATTATATTGTACCCAATGCAGTAGGATCCCGAGATACGGTGGCCATAGGATACGTTATTTTTTTTTCAGGTTAAGATGTGGAATACGATGTTTTTCCAACTACTAGTTACGGTATTTAACCCTCCTTACAGTGTAATTTATTATGTTATTCGATAATATACATGTGTATTATATACTGTACTGTATTTTGTTAATCATTTTTAATGCCGTATCCCCGAGTTCTACTGTATGTAGCCGTGATTTTAAAAGTAAAAAAAGGAAGAATAATAAATAACTAAAAATAAACTAACATTAACGTACAAATGTATATATATATATATATATATATATATATATATATATATATATGTATATATATATTTGCGCATGCGAGGAACAGCAGTTTAAGTCGCTTAATAAGTTCTAATTTCTTTCAATTTTGACCGTGAGTCACTATTTGGACACCTTAGCAACGATTTTAACCAGTTAAAGACGCATAAAAATCGGTCCACAAAAACTGCAATCATTTGACTCGCCCAGTGCCTCTCTGCGACCTTCTGTCTCAGAAGAGTTACAGCTTGACAACACATGGAGACAGACAGACATAGTGAGTTTAATAAATGGGATTTAAATTCTATCAAAATCAAATCTGTTTGAAATCTTAAACAGATTTTGTCCTCATAGATCGTTTAGAAGAGGCATGTAGATATTCAGCATAGACATTCCGGATCACTTCTATTTTCTTCTGGTGAGAACTTTATGTATATGATGTAAATTTCACCAAATCGAGATATATTTGATATTATAAAAAGGTTCGGCCATTATAGGTGTCTTAAGTTAGTAAGGCACTTAAGAATTCGTGACCATTCTCATCGTCTTCCCAAGATGATTTTATACATATGATTTCAATTTGGTAAAAAATATATTTGATGTTTTAAAAGGGTTATACTTTCATAACTCTTTATCGATGCACATAGAAACATTTCCATGACCGACCTTTCTCATTAAATAATAAAATTTATATTTCTGTAGATTCTCCAGCTTTCCTTTCTATAGGAAACATACAAGCACCGTGCACATGCAAACACTGACATTAGGCAATATATACATATATATATATATATATATATATATATATATATATATATATATATATATATATATATATATATATATATATACATATATATATATACTGTGTACAGAAAGTTGATACATGAGACAAATCATTGGTACCGTCGGTTTAAAGCCCGATAATAAGGACCGTTTAAGGTATCCCTATCAAGCTCTCTTCAGCCAATATTCGTCTATTTTATAACCGGAAGTGTGAAATATATATATGCCTCGCGTGTTCACGTTTGAATCTCGTTTTGTTAAATCGCCCCCCCGCGTTTATTTATCGAATGATGATGATTTCATTAACTTTAAACTTTGAATTATTTAAATTAAAAATCAAATTTCGAAAAAAATTTTCCCTTATATAAATCGATTTTAAATTGAACCCAAATTGATTTAAAAATCTAATTTTTCTTATGTATAAAAACCCTTAAAATTTATATTGGTATCGGTTAAAAACTTAAAATTTCGTTTAATTATATCGAATTACGTTTAAAAATTTCTAAAATACGTTCAAAGTTGTTTAAAAAATTTTAATCTTTCGTTTAATTATATCGAATCACGTTTAGAAATTTCGAAATACGTTTAAAAATTTTATTAAAAAAACCAAATCTTTCAAGGTTTGGGGAAGTGAGTATTTGTCTATCCTAGGTGATTTTCCTAGTATATTAACATTATTATATTTTTCTATAGTTTTAAATTAGAAATAGATTGTAAATTACATTTATAAAGTATAATTTTTAAAAATTTATAAATAATACATTAATTTAAAATCTATAATATAATTACAATTAAAATCCAAGTTTACCGACTAATCATTTTAGTATTTACAATTTTTTCCTATTACATACATATGTATATATATATATATATATATATATATATATATATATATATATATATATATATATATATACATATATATATATAATATATATATATATATAATCAGCATCTAAGTTTTGTTCTTTTCATTGATCCAGTTTATTAAGAGCCCCCTCCTTCTGTGTATGCAATTTTTCAAAGCTTCACTCCTCACATTTAAACATTTTATTTTTGGGTCATGAATTGCCCGGAGGATGTAGTATTTTTCTGCATTACAGAGCGAGCATATGGAAAAAGGTGTATTTTTTTCTTTAATTTCCCACACCCGGGTAGCTAATGCTGTATTCATCCTTGTTTTAGCTCTAAAAGAGCGCATATGTGCGTAGTATCTTTGTTTAAATTGGCCTTTTGTCATACCTATATATTTTTCCGGTATATTTGTGGATTGGTCCGTTATTGTGGCCTCATAAACAAGGGATTCAGCTTTACAATTACCCTCCAATGGACAGCTATTTTTGGTCCTGCAAGAGCAGCCTGCGTTATCTATCTTTTTTTGGTTCCTTGGATATGATCGACTTTATTGATTGAGCTGCCGAGTAACTAACTTTCACAGTGTTTCTATTAAAAATTTTATGTAGTTTGTGTGTTTCTGGAAAATGCTTGTCTAGAAGGCTAAGAAAAAAATGTCCTACTCTAGTTTTAGTGTTCAATGAGAACGGAGGTAAGAACCAGATTATCTTCCGTTTCCTCTTTCGTTTTTTATTTTCTCTATTATCCTGGGTTTGTTGAAATTTTATGTTTTCTTTGAAACCACTTTGATGCAGTGTTTCATTATAATATGGTGCTGCTTGCTCGAACACTTCAGCGTTCGAAGAAAGCCGTGAAATTCTTTGGCTAATCTTTGCTACCATATTTTTAAACACTGTGAGTGGGTGGCATGAACCCTTATTTATGTACATAATTTTTTCATTTAGTTTGTGGAAGGGATTATGTATTTTCTTCTCGAGATCTAGAGTGGAATCTAAAATATCTACTCTATCTAAATTTGTTTGTATTATTATTTTAAAGCCTAGCTCCTTGAAAAATTCAGTTAGGTCTTTCCTAAGCCTGTCTAGTGCACATCCATTGTAGTCACGCGATAGGCAAAGTCCATCATCTCTATATAACCCAAAGTGATCTGGGAATTTATGTTTCATGGTATCAAGTAGAAAAAGTCCAACCAGATCGCAGATAACCGCAGTCATACGACCCCATCGCGACGTCAAAGGGGTCTTCGGGGTTTGATTTTTTGACCCATGTTAAAAAATAAAAAGGTCTGCCTTGCTTGCATGATTGTTTCCTTATCGAGCTCGCTTATCTTTCTATATTTTGATGCGAAGATCAATGATTTTTCTAGGATTTCCTTAGTGATTGAGGGGTAAAAATCGACGATATCTAGTTATATATATATATAACTACTTATTTTACTCACATAAAATTAATATACGAAAGTATAGATTTATGTGTAAACTTTAAGTATTTACTTAAAAAGTGCTCAATACGTAGGTAGAGCTAGTTAGTAATTTATAAAATATATATGGCGATTAAGCTACACTGAATATTCCGAGTTTCATTCACTCTAGGACTCCTCAGGCTTATGCGCACAAGCCTGAGGAGTCCTAGAGTGGATGAAACGCGGAATATTCAATGTAGCTTAATCGCCATATATATTTTATAAATTACTACATATATATATATATATATATATATATATATATATATATATATATATATATATAGGTTGTATCGATTGGTTTCCCGAATGTAAATTCAATGAAAATCGCGTGATTATTAAAGAGTGCCCAATGCAAGAACTCGTATATAGTCTGTATGTTATATAAACATTATTGGTTACATATGTGCAGACATGTTTCAGTGGAATACCAATCCTGATGAAGGGTTATCCTTGAATTGGGATTGCACTGAAACATGTATGCACATATGTAACCAATGATGTTTGTATAATAAACAGAATATATATAGAGAGAGTCTTGGAAGTTTTTTAACCTTTAAAATTATATAAAAAAACTTATTTAATTTTATTATTTTTTCATTCGTTAGAAAACTATTTAGTCATTAAGCCATTTAATCACCAGTAATCAATGGATCAACTTGCTCTCTCGAATTCACTATGGTATTAATGTTAATTTAAGGGATCGTCAGTTGTTTACCATGAAACACTGTTTCGGGGATTTAAAAACAAACAGTATATCAAATAATGGCTCCCGAGCAGTGGTGATCAAACACCACCTCCCTTAATTTTAAGAACAAAAAATGTTACAGATATTAGATCTAGTTTCCTATTCTTAATTTATTCATGTTATAAAAATGAATTCCTTATCTATGAGATTCATCTCTTTCCAAATTAAAAATGGGTATATTTTTTAATTGTACCAGTTTTGTATTTATACGATCAGGTTTAAACTATTTGACTACTTATCACCCCATAATATGAATAGTACTTTATATATTTACATTCTTATTTATTTAAAATTAAAAATATATAAAGATTAAAAATATTTATAAATATATACATTTTTTTTTTATTTTATAAAATACATTTTATACATTACTAATATAGTTTTGGATATCCTTTATTAATATATTCTGGTTAATCTTAAACGATTCAAAAGCATCATGATAACGAACAAATGCTTTATTTAACTGTTTAAATATTTTAGTTTTATCCCCACCTTGTTTTGCCATCCTTATTACTAAACTAGAAACTAGAGGTATAAAATCTATTAATTTTAAAGTAAAACGAGTTATTCTAAAAAAACTCAGACATAATGGTTCCATAAAACATAAAAACGGGGCAGGTACTATCTTTATGCGGCATACAAATTATTTGTAAATGGGAAAGAGTTTTTTATCGAATATTTCATAAAGAAAAATCCTCAATTTTTATATCTAAGTCCAGAAATGTAGCCTCCATGTTCATAATTCAATTTTAACTCCTTTGGATATAGATATTTATTTTTTTCGAATTCATCATTGTCGTTTATACATAAATCATCTATAAATCTCCTACACCCATGAAAATGATGTTTTTGATATATCATTTTTTTTATTATATATATACTCGAGTCTATGTAAATACAGATTTGCCCAAAATGGTGGAGGATCCAATCCCATTTGGATACATTTCGTTTGGAGCAATATTTTATTTCTTATTTTAAAATAACATTCTTTAATAAGATGACTTATAAGTATTTTTAAAATACCTTTAGAAACACTAGTTTTGCTGATTTTATTTTTACACTAGAAAGCTTTAGAGTTTGAAAAGTCTTTATATTTACCTTAGCAGTATCATTCAATTCTTTTATAAGTTTTTTCTTGTGGAATTTTAGTATATAGCGTACTAAAATCATAAGTCGCTATAAATTTTGCTTTTATTCTGGAATTTATGCTGTCTAATTTTTCTTTTACTGGTTGTGAATTATTTGCCATCCCAAAATAGATTTATATTACTATAGAATTTTCTTTTCTGGTGGAAATCATTTATTCGATTTATAATTATTTTAATTTATTTGATTTATAATTAATTTAAACACTTTAGATATAGCTTTACTTCAAAGTTTAGTAATATACGTCTTTGAAGCTACAATAAACTTAGCGCTGACTGGATTTTTATGCATTTTAGGTATCCAATACATACATGGAAGTTTTTTGTTTTTTTCTTCCTCCAACTTTAATCCTACTGTTTCACTAATAATGCTATTATTCAGAATAATGCTATCTAAATTGATATTACTCACTTTATAGGTATCTGAAACTTTACGTATAAGTCCTACTTCTATCAATAAACGTTGCATATACTATTTTTTACATATTAAAGATATATTGTTTGCCGCTTTATCAATAGGAACTATTACAAACTTATCTTGAAGTATTTTTAATTCCTCTAGTATTTCTGAATTTTTAAGAAGAGAATTAGTTTTATTTGGGGGGGGGTCAATTTTTATACGTTCAACCATTTTACTAACGCATTCAACTACATTATTTTCCATGCATCAAACGTAGACTGTACTAATTTATATTTATTTACCATAAACATACTAAAACTTTCTAGTGCTTTAGTTACTTCTTTAACGCATTTAGTGTAATTTAGGCATTTAGGCTCTCTATAATTCGGACCTTTACTAAGGAGTTTTCCTAATTTAGAATTTTTTTTTTTTTTTGCCATTTTTAGATTTCCTGTAATTACATATTTTATATCATTATTACAGAAAGAATAGGAATTACATTCACATTCTGGAATATTTATATTATCATTTATATGAATATTTTTTTACCATTTTTTATAATTGAAAACCTCATTACGTATAGTTGACCCTAGTTTATATGTAACTATTTGTTGTTAATCTTTTGCATGTAGCTTATTTGGTAATAATTGTATGTTTTTTTATTAATATTTTAGGTAAATCAAAAACTTTATTTTCATACAAAACTACACAAACATTTCTAGGTTTCTTTTTTGTACCTTCTA
>NC_136503.1:36430752-36463252 GCF_053919585.1 Euprymna scolopes
TTTACCAAGCGCAGTTGGAATCTTAATTGTGTCAGGTGAAGAAGTGATAGGAAACTGACCATTACCGATTTGGAGAAGCAATTTTGAGAAGTCTGCTGCAGCTGTGTTATCAGAGATATAGGCTCTCATATTAGTAGTCAGTCTCTTCACTATAACGTGCCTCCAGAGATAGGATTGTTTCAAACTTGCATTGACAATGTTAGCCCTTGTGCCATTTTTAACCACTGGGAGGATTTGACGGAAATCACCGCAAAATAAGGTTGGAATGCCACCCATGGGATTCTTGTTTCCTGTGATGTCTTGCAGTGTTCGGTCAATTGCTTCATAAGCACTCTTGTGCGTCATTGGGGCTTCGTCTACAATGATTGCAGAGGTGTCTCTAATTACATTTGCCAAGGCTGAGTTACCAGTAATTTTGCAAACTGGCTGATCCATTCGATGAGTATCCAAGGGTACTTTAAAAGTGCTGTGAAGAGTGCGGCCACCTTGTAGTAGAGTAGCAGCAATGCCACTGAATGCTGTTGCAAGCACAATCTTTCTCATGGATCTAATCTTTGCAAGGATCAAATTGATTACAAAAGTCTTGCCCGTACCACCTGGAGCATCAAGAAACATCATGTTTTTGTTCATTTCACCTTGTGCTTCCAACATTGCCATGAATGAATTGTAAACTTCTCTTTGAGAATCGGTCAGTTTTTCTTGCATATTTTCTGCTTGTAGGGAAGTTCTTCAAGATTATAAGTAACTTCACGTTGATACTCTCTCGCGAGTCTTTCATCTCTCCCTTGCATTGGTGCAGGTAATCCATAGCTTGCCAATGGTTGACCGCACATAAGGAGAACTTTTTCTTCAATTAGACAAAGAGTTTTATTGTAGATGTCCTCATTAAAATCTGCTTCTGGATTGTTAACTTCTTGCCTGTATCTGTGAAGAATGTCTTCAGATATTACATCACGAAAAGCCATCCAGATCTCAAGAGGATTTCTTGGCTCACAGGCTGTTAAAATTATCACAAATAGGCTTCGCAAATTTGAAGGTGATTGAGTGGCACTTGCCTCTCCTACTGCTTGATGCAAGTGATGGTAATTTTCTAGAAGGCCTCGAGCAAGGCACGCTGCTCTGTATGTTTCAAACACCTGACCATTGTATGCTCGCAAATTTTGAAATGAAGTTGGACCAGCAACCTCATTGAGCAACAGGCGTAAGAAATAACACTCCCCTGCTTTTGGACTAATCGTGTAGATTCTCCCAATGCATGGTGCCTTCCATACATCATCATTTTCAGTACCTTCAACGCATTCTTCTCATCCATTTCTTTGTCGATTTGTTCCAAGTGTAAAACTCAGGGACTTCTACGTATTTGAGACCCCTTGCAAAGTCATCCTCATGGCAGAGTTGAAAAAATGCTGTCAAAGTTGTGGCAGGCGGTGGACCTTGGGCTCGTTCCAGAGCAGTATCAGCTGAGAACATGACACGCTGCCCATTTTCAAGATGAACAGAAAGTTGTACAATTGGGGGGAAATGTTCATGGATGGGATGTTCCAATATCCTCCAGGCTGCCTCTGAACTGCCGACATACCTTGCATTCTGGAACTGCTGGATCTCATCCACAATGTGACTTTGTACTTGGCCTTGTTGGTTAGCTGCTCCATCAGTTCTTTGTAGTTCAAACACTGCTTGATCACATCCTTTATTCACGTATTTGAGGACATATTTGATGCTTTGGATCGAGCTGCAAATTTCTACGTTAATGTGAGCGTTGAACTGCTGAAGGAGGACCTTGTTGTACGGAACAATCCACTGGTTTGTTATTTCTTGATTAACATACCGACCATTTCTCTTCATCCTTATTGTACCAGTCTGGCCTCCATCTTCTGGTTTTCTTCGCCTGTACTTGGGGTAAGAGTCTTGGCCTTGCTTGGTACACTGAAGAAATTCTTTTGGGTATTTTTTGGAACATTTGTTGTCAATCATACATGGACAATTTGGATTAAATGGTCCACAAGGTCCATGCACCATATGTGCCATCACTTTAGCATGAAGATCAGGATCTTCCTCTTTGTCAGGGATCTCTGCAGATATGCAGAGATCCATTTTTTCCGGTAGAAGTTTGTCCTCTGGGGCCTGCCAGGTGAGGATGTGTGCATGCAGCAGTCCTCTTTTTTGATATTCAATACTGTACAGGAAAGCCCTCAACCTGCCAAATCCTCCCTTTTTAATAAATTCAAGTAACTTTTTTAGCTTCTGCCTGAAAACCCTGGCAACAATATCTGGACGATCCTGAGGGTCTTGCCCTTGAAGACAATTTTCTGTAATTTCTGTCCACTTTGGATTTGTTGTGAACATGATGAAGAGGTCGGCTCGGCCCATTCGCCGAACATATGCCATGGCATCACTTTGACGCTCAAACATGTATCGAGGGCCTCCTGTATAAGTTGCCGGAAGTACAACTCGTTGACCAAACTGTTCTGGATTCCCATCCTCCCTAAGAATTGAATCTCTCAAGTTGCTATAATTGTCAGCTCTCAGGGTCTGTTGCTCACGCCTCAGGAACTGTAAACGTTCTGTTCCAATCTTGCAGTACACATCCACCAGCCATTGTTGAAATAGTCTTCGGTACCAGAGAAAATAGTTTCCAGGCCGAGTCATTAAATGGTACGAATAAAATTGCTGTTGGGTAACTTTTCGCCCATTGGATGCCTTCATGTAGATGTTGTAAGATGGAGAACCATAGGGGTACATTAACGGGTACATTAAAGTATCGTAGAGGGGATGTAGTTCGGAGATCCATTTTAATGTATCATTTCTAAAACGCAAGACAATATCCCGGTTAGCTGTTGGTTCATTCTCCATTAATATTCCAATCTCATACGTTGTTGTTGGAGCATTGAATCGCCGTGGATGCTCTTCTTGCGGCCTTCGGTCTTCCCTTATGACAACTTTATGTTCTACCAAGTGTTCTTCTTCAATCCTCTCCTTTGTTGTTTTCAGCTGACAAATAAAGCTGTTGTTCTCATGTAAAAATTCAGTCAGACTTTGGAGAATGTCTCTATTGAGTCTACTGTCACGTCCCCGATTATGTAGTTCCTCTTCCAGACTATCCAAGAAGTAGACTTGAATAAACTTTGCTGTTTCATCTTCAGGTGGTAAAAGACTCCCAATCTGGTGGCAAACCTGGCCTCGAATTCTAAAAGAAGGATTCCACCCATGTACTGCCGCAATTTTGTGACCAAATGATGTCATTGCAAAACAATTGTTATAACTGCGTAGATTTTGCAGAAAATCTTTAGAGATGGGACCATTGCCGGAGAGCAAATCTTGAAGCAACTGAGGCAGTGGTGGAAAGCTATCAAGCACAACTTTGCCAGAAGAACAACAACAACCAGGGGGTTCTCCTTTAAATTTTACAGCTGAGCAATGTTGACATACTTTGTCCATTTTTCCTATATCAGCTGTAGTGAGAGAGTCATTTTTGTTGTAGAGCAATCCTTTTCTATTGCAGTGTTCTATTTCATGGTGTCTCAAAGCAGTCATTCGTTGTCTAGCTGCCTCGTTTTCTGTCAATTGATGGGGCAAAGTCATACTCTCTCTCCATGCAGCCTCTCGTTGTTGCCCTTGGTATAGGCGAAAGCTTCGTTGGGTTTCCGATTCATTCTGATGTCGTTGAGCCACTCTCAACTGACCTTGTGTACGTCTACTTACCTCATATAATTCATTCGATCGTAATATTGCTTCTCTTTCCAGTGCATATCTTTGCCTTTCTTGAATTTCATCTTGTGATGAATTTAACCGCCTTACAGCATGTCTAGTTCTGTCAGCTTCACGTTGGGTTTCTCTTTCCAAATCTGACAGTCTTGCTCTCCTTTCTCTTTGACGTATCCTGTTAAGTTCTAGACGTCTTTCTCTATCTGAATTGTTTTCATTGGAGCGAATTGCAGCAACTCTTAGTCTATTAGCTTCCAATCTTTCCATTCTTTCTTCCTCACTTTCGTTTCTACTTCGTTTGGGTGGCATAATTTCGGTTTTAAACGGAATTGTTTAACGATATTAATGATTGTAAATTAATTAAGCGTAAAGAAAATGTATACTAACTGAAATGGACGAACTATAAATAATATTTCTGAATAGTACAATTATAAACAATTATATTGTACCTATTTACTATGCCTCCCCACGGGACAGAGTTAGACACCAGGGTCGTTTTTTAACGTGGAGAAAAGGTACAAAAATAAAAATTGTCTCAGTCGTGAAGGATTTCTCCTCCACCGAAAGAGAACAAGAAAATGAAGTGCAGCATCTGAAGAACAGATACTACACTTTGATCTTGACCAAAAGGAATGAATAAAAGCGACCTACGTGTGACTCATTACTTCCGGGTGTAAACGTCACAGTCTAAAAGTAATAATTAAAAAAAAAAGTAAATGTAAAATAAATGTAATACCAACTTAGGTTAACTAAGTAAACAGTACAATTAAAACAGTTCTATTAAAACAAATAATTACTAAGATCTAGGTAATTGTTAGTCTCATTGTTATGGTTTTAAAGAAAAAAATGTGTAAAAAAAGTTCTGCTTTTGTGAGTACGTGTATTTCTTTTAAATTACATAACCTTTTTATTTTATTAATTATATCTCTTTTAAATTTATATATTTTGTTAGTAAACTGGAAGAAATTCAGTTGAATAAAACCTTGTTCGTGTTCTTTACGTTAAACTCATATTTTTATAAAAGGTTCATCCGGTTTAAAGAAAGCACTAAGTTTAAATAAGACTGGAAATAACTAATTCAATATATAAATAGAAAAATGAAATAAATATAAGCTTTAAGTCTTAAGATAGTAATAATCAAAATGTAATAAATTATTTGTAGTTCAAATCTATGATAAACAGGCTTTCGAAATAGGCTCGACCAGAAAGATTAAATTGGAACGAAATTATAATCCCCGTGCCATTTTCAAAACAACCCCACAAAAGTAACGATATCCTGCAGTTGGTTAAATGACAATGGTTGTAAGAAAAATGTAAAAGAAAATGCGCTTATCTGTTTATTTTGACCTGTTTTATTTAATTAAAAAAAAAATTGGCTATAACTGGAAGAGAGCGTTATGTTTTGGAGGTTGTTTAAAAAATAGAATGGAAATAAAGTTAGTTCCGTTTTAATTGTGTTTAATTGCGGCAAGCGCTAACAAAATCGAAAAATCACTGTTTACATTCGAAATGTTAACTTTTATAGGTTTACAGGTTTGCTGACAAGGCTGGGGGTGTTTAATACAATTATTTTACTAAATTGATTTTTTTCATTTAAAAATAAAATTATTTATTTTTTAATAAAGTTTTATTTTAAAATATTTGTTTTTGTTTATTTATATAAAATTACGATAGTTGAATTGTATTCTTTCAATTATATTGGCAAGTAAAATATAAAAGATTAAAACGGAACGAAATTGAAATTTCCATTACATTTTCAATACAATCCCAAAACATAAAGCTTTGCTCGCCAATGAATTGTTTTGATAATATACGTAAAGTGAAATAAATCGAATATAAAATTAAATGAAAATATATTAAATAATTAAATGTTAAATAGATTTTGTAAATAGTACAGTTGAAATGATTAGAATATTTCCAATATGTAATAAGGTCGAGGTAATTAGTTAAAGAGATTTAATATAATGTGATATGCAAATGAGCATAAGTCATTCGATATGGGGGTGGTTTGTAGACTAGTATATAAAGAAATTAGGCATAGATTATTATGTCTCCTATAACAGAAACATCCTAAAATGGGTTCTAATGTTTCTCTACCAGGAGAGATCTACCCTCTTACCTCCTTTATATTTCGTTGATGATGGAGAGCTGTACACACAGACAGAAACACACGAACCCTATTACTTTATAAATATATATATATATATATATATATATATATATATTAGTATATTTAGGCAGCATTTTTTTTTCTTTTATGCACGTTTCATTAAATACACAGACAACTCTTGCTTATTTTTCTTGTAATCCTCCTTTTCTCTTTGTCGGACAATTTTCCGAACGTTGTATTTGAGTGAAAAAAGAAATTTCGTGACCGTTTTCAACCTCCACGTCATAACCACGGAAAAAACTCTAAAATAAGATTTATTATTTATTACAAAAATTTTAAAACTAACCAATTACTAATAAATAATAACCCTACATCCGATGGTAGTATGCTGAAAACTAGAAATGCCGTGTACGTCTTTAAATGTCCCATAGGAGAATGTGTCCAAAAATAATTCGTACATTGGCATGACTCGAACCAGCATCTCCCGTCGTTTAACATGTCACCTGTCTTCCCCGAATAGTTCAATCTATCAGTACCTCATAGCACACCACACCCATAAAACTGAATTTAGAGACATATTAATAAAAACACGGCCATTTTAACTGTCTCATATTGCGAGGTGCACCTCCCAATCTTTAAGGCATTGTTAATCCACATTAATAAACCAACGATTAACCCGACTCAAAATGAAACGGAGGGCGCGCTCAAGTGCTTTTGAGTAATTTAGTGATTTTAAGCGATTTTAATCGTTTTTTAATCGTCTTTTCATTTCATCTCGCTATTTTCATTTTTCGATTTCATTTTTTATTTTTTATTTTTTACTACTCGCCTGAGTATGACCAATGGAGATCAAAAACGTTCGCGATTGCGGCAACTTTCTTTTTTCACTCGAAAAAAACGTTCGGAAAATGGCCAGATAAAGAGAAAAGGAGGATTACACGAAAAATAAGCAAGAGTTGTCTGTGCTATTTAATGAAACGTGTATATATATATATATATATATATATATATATATATATATATATATATATATATATATATATATATATATCAGAAAACAACATGGCTGTTAATATATATAAACAAAAATAACATAGCTGACGAGAGCCTAACATTATTTACTATTTACCATTACTCTCCAATTCTCTCTCCTCTGATCTTGAGCATGTAGTACAATGGGGAAGGGAGTGGCTGGTTACTTTTAATGCATCTAAAACCAAGCTTCTCTCTTTACATCATCAACATTTTAATCCACATCTGTCATCAATTGAAATGAATGGCTCTCGTCTTCAGGAGGCCTCAAGTTTTGACAAGCTTCTGGGCTTGACCATTACTCCTGATCTTAAATGGAACACGTATATCAAATCTGTTGCCAAGGCCGCTGGAAAAATGGTGGGATCTTTCTATCGATCCAGTAGATATCTCACTGCTGATGCTATTCTCTATCTATATAAGAGCCAGGTACGTCCAAGGATGGAATACTGTTGCCACATCTGGGCAGGAGCTGCTAGAAAGGACTTGTCCTGCCTTGATAGAGTTCAAAATAGACTTCGTAGCCTCGTAGGAGATGTCCTTTTCTCCTCCTTACAACCTCTATCTCACAGAAGAGATGTTGCGAGTTTGTCTCTGATGTATCGTTATTTTCATGGAAAGTGTTCAACTGAGCTTCAATCTATGGTCCCCCCTCGCCAAACTTTCACAAGAAACACTCGTCTAGCTGTAAACACTATCAATAATTTCCCCCACTCTTTATCTGTGCCTAAACCTAAACATAGATTCCATGAACAAAGCTTCTTTCTTAGAACTGCACGCCTGTGGAATTGTCTTCCGTTTTCCTGCTTTCCGGCTGACTACAATATGGTTGTGTTCAAGTCTAAGGTAAATAAGTTCTTGATGAGCCGTTCCATATAAGTTATTAAATTTACCAAATTTTCATTACTAATGATTACTATATTGACCAACTTCTACTGTACACTCTTTAACCCTTATCCTTGAGTGGCCTCTGGGCCTTGATAATGTGGTGATGCCTTTGTAAAAAAAAACAAAAAAAAAAAACTGGTCGCCCTTATGTTACGCTTGAAACCGATGGTACCAATATTTTTCTGACCTTCTGTACATTTAAATAAATAAATATTAAGCTCTTATATCGAAAAAGGCTTATCCTTTGTAATCGAGCACTTTGTCGGAATTCTTTCCCAACAAACGGTAAACATATATATGAGAGAGAGAGAGAGCGAGGGGGAGAAGAAGAGAGAGCGAGAGATAACTCCCACCCCTTTTGTCCCTCTTCATTTCCTCTTGTATATATTTATTTTATGGTAACTGTAACTATATCCTACTTACTTTTATCTTCGTTCTAACTTTGTTCCCTTCCTTTTTAAAAAAAAAAAAATCAGAATGCCATCGTACACCCCTGATGAAGACGGGGAAAGACGTCTCGGGTTAAAAAGAACTCTCTTTTCTGTCATTTATAAATTTTATACCCATAAGAAACTCTGTTAATATATATATACATATATATACATATATATATATATATATATATATATATACATTTGACGTCGCGATGGGGTCGTATGACAGTGCGTATATCTGCGATCTGGTTGGACTTTTTCTACTGGAGACCATGAAAAATAAATTCCCAGATCACTTTTTTAGATTATATAGAGATGATGGACTTTGCCTATCGCGTGACTACAATGGATGTGCACTAGACAGGCTTAGGAAAGACCTGAATTTTTTAAGGAGCTAGGCTTTAAAATAATAATACAGACAAATTTAGATAGAGTAGATATTTTAGATTCCACTCTAGATCTCGAGAAGAAAATACATAACCCCTTCCACAAACTAAATGAAAAAATTATGTACATAAATAAGGGTTCATGCCACCCACCCACAGTGTTTAAAAATATGGTAGCAAATATTAGCCAAAGAATTTCACGGCTTTCTTCGAACGCTGAAGTGTTCGAGCAAGCAGCACCATATTATAATGAAGCACTGCATCAAAGTGGTTTCAAAGAAAACATAAAATTTCAACAAACCCAGGATAATAGAGAAAATAAAAAACGAAAGAGGAAACGGAAGATAATCTGGTTCTTACCTCCGTTCTCATTGAACACTAAAACTAGAGTAGGACATTTTTTTCTTAGCCTTCTAGATAAGCATTTTCCAGAAACACACAAACTACATAAAATTTTTAATAGAAACACTGTGAAAGTTAGTTACTCGACAGCTCAATCAATAAAGTCGATAATATCCAAGGAACCAAAAAAAGATAGATAACGAAGGCTGCTCTTGCAGGACCAAAAATAGCTGTCCATTGGAGGGTAATTGTAAAGCTGAATCCCTTGTTTATGAGGCCACAATAACGGACCAACCACAAATATACCGGAAAAATATATAGGTGTGACAAAAGGCCATTTTAAACAAAGATATTACGCGCATATGAGCTCCTTTAGAACTAAAACAAGAATGAATACAGCATTAGCTGCCCGCGTGTGGGAGCTTAAAGAAAATAATACACCCTTTTCCATAAAATGAGAAAAATAGAGCACAAACCAGCATACGTCCCGGAATTAAGTCAATGCTCACTCTGTAACGCAGAAAAATACTACATCCTCCGGGCAATTCATGACCCAAAAATAAAATGTTTAAATGTGAGGAGTGAAGCTTTGAAAAATTGCATACACAGAAGGAAGGGGCCCCTAATAAATTGGATCAATGAAAAAAACAACACCTTAATGTTGATTATATATATATATATATATATATATATATATATATATATATATATATATATATATATATATATATATATATATATATGTAATAGTAAAAAAATTGTAAATACAAAAATGATTAGTCGGTAAACTTGGATTTTAATCGTAATTATATTATAGATTTTAAATTAATGTATTTTATAAAAAAAAAAACTTAGATGCTGATTATATATATATATATATATATATATATATATATATATATATATACATATGTATGTAATAGGAAAACATTGTAAATACTAAAATGATTAGTCGGTAAACTTTGATTGTAATTGTAATTATATTATAGATTTTAAATTAATGTATTATATATACATTTTTTAAAATTATACTTTATAAATGTAATTTACAATCTATTTCGAATTTAAAAATATAGAAAAAATATAATAATGTTAATATACTAGGGAAATCACTTAGGATAGATAAATACTCACTTCCCCAAACCTTGAAAGATTTGGATTTAAAAAAATATTTTTAAATGTATTTCGAAATTTCTAAACGTGATTCGATATAATTAAAAATATTTTTTTTAACTTTAAACGTATTTTTGGAAATTTTTAAACGTAATTCGATATTATTAAACGAATTTTTAAGTTTTTAACCGATACCAATATATATTTTAAGGTTTTTTTATGCATAAGAAAAGAGATTTTTAAATTAAATTGGGTTCAAATTAAAATCGATTTATATAAGGAATTTTTTTTTTCGAAATTAGATCTTAAATTTAAATAATTCAAAGTTTAAAATTAGGTATTACATCATCCGATAAATAAAAATTAAAAAAAGGGGGGATTTAACAAAACGAGATTTAAACGTGAACTCGCGAGGTATATATACTTCACACTTCCGGTTATAAAATAGACGAATATTGGCTGAAGAGAGCTTGATAAGGATACCTTAAAGGGGCCTTATTATCGGGCTTGAAACTGACAGTACCAATGATCTGTCTCAACTAACAACTTTCTATACACAATATATATATATTTATATATATGTATATATATATATATATATATATATATATATATATATATATATATATATATATACACTAGTAGGGCGACCGGGTGTTGTCCAGGATTGAATAATAATAAACGAATGTTCCAAACTTCCAATACTTTTATCGTCGTCGAAATCGGTGGAATTAACAGTTTTTCATTCAAATCGCTTGATTGACTGCTCTATACGGGGACCAACCGTATTGCCTCCCTGCAATGACTTAGTCCACCAGACATTGTTGTGTACACTGCACTGTAGAAAACTAACGGTTGATTTCATAAAATTATTTTTAAAATGGCCTGAATTAAAGTTTTAAATGTTAAGTATCATGATTCAATTATGCTCTAAACATAAACATTTATCTTGAGTGCACCCCTGTCTTACAAAAGAACCTATTGTAATGCCGTGCCTTTCTGCTTGTAATGTGATAAGACCTCTAAAATCCATTTGTGATGTTAGGATGTATCAGATTGTTAACTTAGGTCAAAATAGAGCTCTTCCTTGTTTGATTTGCTTTCTTTCTGATTATTGATTTTCTATACTTATCGGGGGTATTCCGATACTAAATATCTTAAAACAGCCAGACACATAAAATATATTTATGTGAATTAAAAAAAAACCGTTTCCGAGTCCATATGAAACGAACTCGCACACATACACAAAGTGCCTTTATATACACACACACATACACACACACATATATATATATATATATATATATATATATATATAATGAGAAATAATAATAATTTATGTATTCATGAACGTTTCGTCTTGATTTCAAGAATTGAAAAAATTACAAAGTACAACATGTTAAAATAGCGCGTTTGTAACGTGAACATTTTTTTCAAACGAAACATAATTATATTTTTTTAAATATGGTGCAATTATTACGTAAAAATATTTTTTTTTTATTATTTATGTTTTAACGAAATATGACTGGTAGAATGTGGTATGCGATTATGAAATGGAACCATCTGATTATATCGATGTTAAATACAAAGTTTTGTTCAGAATGTGATATAAAATATTTGATCTTAATTCAAGTTATTGTCTGTTAGTATTAATTTGCTGATTAAAGAACATATTTTGTTAAATATGTTGCGCAGTTTAATTGTGTTTGCATTTATAATGAGTACTGATTGAAGAATCTTCGTTGATATTTATTTAAAATGAATGCAATGAGTTTAAAATAATATTCTTTTTTAATAAATAGGAGAATAATGCATTTAGGGGATTTTTATTTCTATGTCTTGTTATACAAAAAACCCTTTTCTAGTTTTCCGGTTAGTTTGACCAACGTATACTTAATGAGATTTCTTGCATGGGACCGTATGTATACCTGCATTAAGTGTATTTGCATTATAGTTTGTAATGTAATTTGTATTGTATGAATGCCTTGTATATTTAAAGCGTGAGACTACTATTTCTACAATATATAATTGCGTAAAATTTATATATCTTATAATATAAAGCTGAATGTCTGTGTGTGTATGTGTGTGTGTCTGGTCACAAATAGGCTCTTATATGGTTGACTATTTTTAAAAAACTGATTACTTATAATGATAGAAGATGTATCGAGACACATGAATGGGTATGTTTGATCTGGCAGAACGGTGGTTCATTAAAATTGTGGGGTCTGCGTTCGCGCCTGGTCCACAAAGTATGGAAATAAAAAATTAAAAAATTAAAAAAAATATTTACAAGTGTTTTTGATATAGATGTACATAAGAATACTTTGATAAGTATGTTTCAACTTAAATAGGGATGGTATAATAAAATTGTGGGGTCTGTGTTCGCGCCTGGCCTCCATAGAATGGAAATAGGCACAAACTTTAATAAAGACTTTTCATATGTATCTGCGTAAGTATACTTTGATAATTATGTTTCAATTTGAAGAAATATTGTATAATAAAATTATGGGGTGTTCGTTCGCGCCTGACTTCCATAGAAAGGAAATATGTCACAAAGTTTAACAAAGTTTTTTAATATAGATCCACAGAATATTGTGATTGGTGTTTCAGTGTAAACAGGTATGGTATAATAAATTATGGGGTTTATCTATTTTATTTTTACTTTCATCATATTTTGCTTTGGTTTTGATGCCCCCAAATTCGAAGCTATCTGTTTACAACCCTTCCTTTTCATAACCTATCATACTTTCATAAATCAGAGTTCATTTTCTGTATGCTGTTTGTGAACCCAGTCAACGACGGGTACTTTTGCTAGTATATATATATGTATATATATACCTACATATATATATATATATACATATATATATATACATATACATATATATACATATATATATACATATATATATATATATATATATATATATATATATATATATATATGAAACCACATAGATATAATAAATAAATGAACAAATTACTGTCAAACTTAAAATTAGTGACAGATGTAAATTAAATCCTAAGGAAGTATGAATTTTTCTAAAAAAAAAAAACACAAACACGAGTAGCACAATAAACTGAGGACTCGTAATGTATATTCCTGTAATTTGACATTGTAGATTTCTATCCATCTTTATCTGAAGAAATCTTTAACATCGCTCCTAAGTGCACAGATATATATATATATATATATATATATATATATATATATATATATATATATATATATATATATATATATATATATATATATATCGACATATACAAAGATAATGCCCGCGTGATTAAAATATGTAAAAGATGGGTTTTATTCAACAACAATGCAAAATAGATAACGTCTAGAATGGCAATCTCTTTCGGTTGCGAATGCTTTAGCCTCTGCAAGATCATAAGATCTTTTAGGCCTATATATTTTGTACACCTTCACATGTAAAGTATTTCAAAAATTTTAGAACTATCTTACATTAAATATCTCGAAAATTATTTTGGATATAAAAACACGCGTGTCATATTTTGATACGAAACGGTTGTTCAATGTAAACACCATTAGTCCCGCAGAAAATACATCAAGCCAATAGTCCAATTCATGCTAGCCATATTGTATTGTCGATCCAACAGCTCCTGTTATTTGAGCCTTTAGTTCACGCACGCCTATTGGAAAAGGATCTTGTGAACCAGTTCTTTCACACTCATCCACACACAAAAAAAAAACAGGATATGAGATATGGAGATATGTAAGATCTCGCCCAGACCGTCCAATCAATCTGTCTAGCATTGTTATGTACGAAAGCTGTATAATCCTACGACTATAATGCAGTGACGCCTCATTATATTGGAAATGGAAGTTGCTACACTCTTACTCATTCAACTCATCCATTAACCAGTTTTCTAACATGTCAATGGTACATGTCATTATTGACAGTGTTTTCTTCAAAGGAGAATGGTTCGTAGACATCTTTCTTCGACATAATACAAAACATGAACCTCTTTCTCTCTCTCTCTCTCTCTCTCTCTCTCTCTCTCTCTCTCTCTCTATATATATATATATATATATATATATATATATATATATATATATATATATATATATATATATATATATATATATACATATATATATATACATATATAATTATAAAACTTAAATGATCTTGTAAAGATGTATGTAACCCACTTTCCGGTTTACGACATCCGGTTGCGCATGCGCGCATGACCTGTGCACTGAAATATTAACGTTATTATTTCGAAAGTATTATTTAACATGAGAAGAGTGGGGTTTAAAATAACTTAAACGTAATACAGAAATGAACGATGTAAAAAAAAAAGAAGACAGTATTAACAATTGTTTATTTGGATAATTTAAACGCGAAAAAAAAAACAAAAGAACAATTGGGATGCTGAAATATTAACGTTATTATTTCGAAATTATTATTTAATGTGGGAAGAGTGGGGTTTAAAATAATTTGAATTTAACTATAATAAGTATTATGGTATCTGTTCAGTGCACATTTACCTATAAGTATGGCTAACCACTTATAATTCAGTAACTGGAATTATTTTTTTCAAAAATAATCAAAATAATCAATTATAATAAACAAAACGACTCATAGAAATCTATCTATATTCTTTTTTTCATTTTAATATACTTTCATAGAAACGTTTCTGTTATGTCAAAAAAAAGCTATTTTCTTTACGTCACAAGTGTCACGCTCATACATGAATTCCATAGCTAATATAACATACTGACCCAACGGGTCACGGATAATCTAGTATATATATATATATATATATATATATATATATATATATAGAGAGAGAGAGAGAGAGAGAGAGAGAGAGAGAGAGACAGGGTTCGAATCTGTCGACTGGTGTTAATCGTGACACGCTACACTGAAGATTCCCGAAAGGATGAACACTAGTGTCTGTAAGTATTTACTTATTATAATAAAAAAATAATAATGCCAGCCCCTTTAAGAAACTCCTTTCTTATCGTTGAGCACTTTCAGTTGAATTAAGTCGGTCAATTTAGCTCTTATGCATAGATCATCGTATAACGGTTAGATCACTGTGACTGACGTAAAGAATATTTAAAGGTAAATGTTAAAATTCAACGCTATTTCTCGCGGTTAATGGTAGCCGATTGGATGCCATCTTTACTAATCGATCCAGAGATGGCTCGTGTTACCGAGTTCGAATTTGTCGACTGGTATTAATCGTGACACTCTGCACTGAAGATTCCCGAAAGGATGAAACACTAGTGTCTTTACGTATTTAATTATTATAGGGGGAAAAATAATTATATATATATATATATATATATATATATATATATATATATATATATATATATATATATATATATATACTAGCATTTCATCCTGGCGTTGCCTGGGTGTTTGGAGGTGTATGTTAAGCAAAAAAAGTGGTAGTAGGAAGGCAGGCTCGACCCCGTACTGTGAAGGGGGAAAAGAACGACAAAAATGTGACGTCTTTGCTGTTATGACCACCGTCAAACTGGAAGTGACGCAGGTTTAAATTAAGGCTATACAATCGAAAAGAGGGGATGACTTTCGAAAATATTGACGAAAAAAGCGACCCCTCCTTGTAGAAAAGTGCCCAGTTGAGGGTGAACGAATTAATGTTTTTAGCCAATTTTTCGCTATTTGTCGTCTTAAGGGTCGAGCTTCAAAACGATACTGATCTTGTAAAAATCCGTCGTCTCTGTCGAAACTTTTAGGCAGACATGCAAACATACATACATACATACATTTATATATTGATAGCTTAAATTTTCCACCCAAACCGATTAAAAAGTTTACCCTATCTCTGAATACCCTTTATGTAAAATTTCAAATGTTTAGACCAGAAATTGTCTGAGTAATTTGGTAGAGACCGCAGAGGTTAATTTTTTTAAAACTTTGATCCCTATTATGACCTCTTAACATTTATTGTTTGGGGCTCAAATCAAGTTATTAAGTTAGATCCATGCACAAGAAATCTATATCTAAAATTTCAAGTGTTTAGACCCAAAATTGGAGGAGAAGTTTGGTACAGTTATCGAAAGTTAAATCGTTGAACTTTGACCACGTAACAGCCAAATTTCTGGCAGAAAATAGATTACAAAGAGTTTCCCAAATCTCAGTACCCTGTATATCAAATTTCGAGTCTGTAGACTAAAAATGGACAGAGTTATTGCGTAGGGAAATGTAAACAGACGAACAGACACTTTCACTTTTATAGATATATAGATATATATCTGTGTGTGCATGTATGCGTATATTTGTTTTAAAAAGTTTGCCTACCAAACTCCTCTGTCAGTGTTTGGTATACAGAACGAAACTTAATATATAGGGTATTCAAACCCATGCGAACCTTTATAATTGAGTTTAAGCCGGGGAAAATCGGTGCAAAAGTGAAAATTAAAAAATATGGACTTTGCTAGGTTATGGTCGAACGACAGCATTAGGAATATGCATGCGCAATGTAATAGCTATTGGTTCATGTTTTAACCTTGCAGCAAACATGTCTTCATGCACGAGGCATTAACGTCAAAGGAAAAAGTAAACTGTAAGTTAAACGTTTTGGTTTCGATTCTCAGTGGTGGCGCGTGGGTCATATTTTTTTGTAACTTTTAAAATCATTACTATATATTGGGTCCAATATAATATAACAATAAATACGAAATCTACATTAATCAAAATATCATATTTAAGCGTCTTTTACGGTCGGGCAATGTCGGGTGGCCTGCTAGTTCATATTAATTTGATTAGATTCAACATAAAACATTCCCCTTTACAACAGGTAAAATTATTATTAATTTTTTTTAATTATTTTATTGCTTAACTAACTATTTTAGAAATGTACGAACGACGTTTATTTTAAAAAAACAAACTTTGACAAAATCAAACTTTCGTACTGAATCATAATAACTATTAAAAGTTGTAAATAGTTTTGAACATTTACCATTAGGATGTGTGTGCATTTTCGAAAGAGTTTTTTGAAAAACCCTAAGAACTTCATAAATGGTCTCCCTTTTTTCCGAGTAGAATTCTTTAAACCTGAAAATAATTTTTTAAAAATCTGTCCTCCAATGCACAAGATCCCAATCTTTGTAATAATTTGATAAAATGAAATGACGGGGAAAAGAACAGACGAAAATAGAAGTATTACGAAAAAGATGAAAATGAGACGAATGAAAAGAAAAAAAAAACGCTAGAATGAAAGCAAACAGTAGAAGAAGAAAGAAAAAGATGAATAGATACATGATGATGATTGCAACGTCTTGTCAGACGAGTGCCACTCCCTCAGACACTTAAAGTCCATGAACCCTAGCATTATTTATTTATTTTTTAGTGGAGCGTTCCAAAAGTCATATATCCTCCATGATCAGGATGAAGGTGATGGGTACAGTTCAATGAGTTTGATAAAAAAATTAATTAATTATTATAGGGTAATATTAAATATACATAGTATCAGACGAAAAATCCAAATGAACAGATCAGCGTTTGAAACGGCTGGAGTTTTTTTTTTCTTTCTTCTCTTTCCCCTTCTTTTTCTTTCTTACTCCTTCTTTCCCTTTTCCTCCCTCCCTTCCTCTTTTTTTAAATAAAATGTTTGTACACAAAAGCTCACGTCTCGAAGGCGGACAATGATGACGAACTTCACGCATTATTTACAACTAAATATACATAGAATCAGACGAAAATCCAAATGAACAGAACAGCATTTAAAACGGCTGGAGTTTTGTTTTTTTTAATAAAATGTTTGTACACAAAACTCGCGTCTCGAAGGAAGACAATGATGACGAACTTCATGCATTATTTACAACTAAATATACATAGAATATAGACGAAAACCCCAAATGAACAGAACAACGTTTAAATATATAGATAAATACATACATACATACATACATACATACATACATACATACATACATACATACATACTAGTGTTGGGACGCTTAATCGAAATCGGAAATCGTAACTTCTCTAGGAATCGAAATCGGTATCGAATTCGGAAAAATAGTGCTTATTTTCCGATGCCAAAAACGATTCCTTAATTGCTTATTTTTAGATTTTATCTTGTTTGAAACTTATTTTCTATTACTGTTACAGTAAAATCTGGCTAGTATGTTATCCGTGGCGACCGAGCAAAAGCGCCATCTTAACGAGAGTGGCATAGTAACAAGGGTTTGTAACAACGTCTTTATTTTCTCAAAAAGGAAACTGCATTTAATTTGAAAAATAAATGAAGCTATATAGTAATAGCATAGCGTGTGTTATTTATTCTGTGTGTCACGCTTACATCCGACTGACTCGTTTAATTGTTATGGACTTCCATTTCTTGTAATAAATAATTTTACCAAGAATTCTTTATAAGCTGTAGTTTCGGTTTCAATTAAAGCTGATGGCACTCAGGTCATTTATTTTTTATAAATAATTTTACTAAGAATTCTTCATAAGTTGTGGTTTCGGTTTCGATTACAGCTGATGACACTTAAGTCATCTATTTTTTATAAATAATTTTACCAAGAATTCCTGATAAGTTTTGGTTTCGGTTTCGACTAGAGCTGATGGCACTCCAATAATCTATTTTTTATAAATAATTTTATCAAGAATTCTTCATAAGTTTTGGTTTCGGTTTCGATTATAGTTGATGGCACTCCAGTAATCTATTTTTTTTTTCTAAATTATTCTATTCAAGAATTCTTGATAAGTTGTGGTTTCGGTTTCGATTATAGCTGAAGGAATTCAAGTTTTATATATATATATATATATATATATATATATATATATATATATATATATATATATATCGGTTTCGGTTCAAGCTGATGCACCCAAGTCATATGGATATATTTTTTTTTATTTTTGAAATCACAACTTTATAATATATAAAAATCGATAGAACATTAACTTTTTAATAATATATACGAAATCTTGAAAAATTAAAATATCATATTTAAGCGTACTTTACGACCCGGCTATGCTGGGCGTTCCTGCTAGCTTAGATAAATACTTTTGCAGTTTTAACAAAAGAGCTACAATAATATTTACGCTGAACATTTATAGAATGCCAACGTTAATACATTACATATGAATGAGTCACCTGTGGAATTTCCACAAGTCCCGCTCGTAAAAAATGAATAAAATTTAATTCGAAAACACAACAGGAACAGAAGTAACATAGTAGCGAGATTATAAGAGATTATAAGGTAGCATAGTAAATTTTTTTTGTATTAAATTTTGTCTGAACCAAGCGAGAGTGGTATAGTATCGAGATTTGACTATAGTAAAGATGAAATGATAAATATTTATTGATTTTTACATTGCCAATTAAATGAAAATTGATAATTTCCAAAGTGTACGGTACGTTTGCGCAAAATGGGGTTTTACGGTAATCTGATGATGATGCTGATGCTGATGCTGATGATGATGAAGAAGAAGAAGAAGAAGAAGAAGAAGAATGAAGATGATGATGACGACGGCAACGACACGATATATTCATATTAAGTGATTGTAAAAATCGAAATCGGTAATTTTATGGAAAACGGAAATTTAAAACAAAATTGGTAACTACATTGGAATCGGGAAAATATTGGAATCGGGAAAATATTGGAATCGTCCTATCACGAATACATACACAGCAGAGCATAAACTTATTTTAGGTGAAAGAGAAAGAAAGAAGGACAGAAATAAATATAGAACGATTTAAAGAAGAAGCTATAAATGCAAAAAAAAGAAGAAAAAAGAAGGGAAAAGACGGAATGAAAGAGACATAAAGACAATCTAAATACCGAAATGAAAAGAGAAAGGAAAAAGAAGGCGTATAAAATGACGAAGCAAAAAACATAATAAAGAAAAAAAGGACGAAGCTACTACGACACCACTGCCTTAAAATAAAAAAATAATAATAAAACCCTTGTCAGTGGGTATGGGTTGTGGGAGTGTTAGTTTGTCCATGACCGGGTGGCCGATCAATCCATGGGTGTAAGCGTCACATTTAATCCCTTCGTGATTTCCCCAGCCATCGAAACCCGTTTCTTGTATCGCTCATACCGTGGTTTTAATCTCCTCGAAGACATTAGTACCCACCCACCCCCCGACCGCCACCAACACAGCACGTGTTAGTCTGTCTTTTTAGCGCGACCACAGCTCGTCACTGCTCGGACCACCCCCGCGTCCACTGATCATATAGAAGAGAAATCTTACATACAAAAACAAACAAACATCATTTATTCCCTTGCGTCTTGCCTCTTCCAGTTTAAGCGATAGATAATCACGCGCTATATAAATCTTGATTTAGATCCAAAATCAACAAATAAGTGCTTAATGAATAAAATAAGATAGCTGCAAATCAAGGGATCTTTTTTCCGTCACGAGCCAAACTAGTCACTCGCGTAAAGTAAAATATCCTATTTGGCCACTTCTAGGTGCGTGCATTAATGGCGGAAAACTGATAGGGGGACATAGTTTTGAAAGCATGATTTTTACTAAGTTTTCTATTACTTTTTTTAAATTGTATTTGAAAGATTAAAGCCTAGAGTTAATTTCCAAAAGGAAAAAAAATATTTCTACACGGGGGAAAAAAAAAGTTATAATGAAAACTGTTTTTACAGCGACATTCGGAAACTGACAAGTTCAGTTAAATTTTGAAGTTAAATAAATTCATTGTAAAAATCTCTTGAAAGATAAATACTAGTTTTCTGAGACTATTTCAAAGATAATTAGTAAAGTCTTAAGATACTGAATTAAATTAAAAAAAAAACACTTTGTTTGTACAAAAGATAGCTTAATTAGCCCCCCCCCCCAAAGCGAGGGATTCTGGCTCCGCACAATCAAAATAAACGAAAAGTTGTCGTGTATTAGTCCTACGGAAGCCCAAAATGTCAGAAAGTCAAAAGGCTGACGTCAGGTGGTTAGAAGAAGGGTTTTCTTTTTTACCCAGCCAGGCATCCATACATCTCTATCGTTAACGTTATCATAATTTTTAACATTTTTTAATTTAATTATTTTTGTGTGTTCCTGCTTTTAAGCTTTGTCAAATTTTTTTTTTCAAGATTATATAAAAAATAATGTTCCGCTGAAAATTACACGTTCATTCATGCAGTGAAAAATATTAGAATCTTACATACAAAAATTACTCTTAAAGTGTAACCTTAAAAAAAGAGAAAATATATTTAGCAATTATATATTTTTGTTTTTATTAAATAAACAATGCTTAGTTTAATTATAATACCGTTAGTTCAACAAATTAATTTTTCTTCGAGTTATATCGATTTCGTTAATACAGACTTTATGGGTTTTACTCGTAATATTCCTAAAAAAATTATTTTTTTTATTGTTACGACCGACGATTTTTTATAAAAAACAAAAATAAATTCATTTATTTTTTTACCATAAAGTTGTAAAGTTGTTTAGACAAAATAATACATTTTCACTAAGATTCAAATTATAATATTCTGTGATCATTAACTTATAAATACTGAAAAGTTAATTAAAATTGGTTAATTTCCTGATTTTTTGATGAAATTTTAAATAAAAGTAGGGGTCAGAATGCTTATACATTTTGAGCATCGGCTATTCGTTTTGCACGTACCTAGCCACTTCTTATGTAAATTAATATAATTTTTCATGAACTTTTGTGTTAATAACATGTTTTTAAATTGTAGTTTGTGTTTGTATTTTATTTATTATTTATTATTATTTATTTGTTCATGAGATAAATTCCTTGAACCATACCAGACTGTTTGTTATAATGGTTAGCATTTGCTAGTGGTGGTCGGGGAGACAGAGGTACTATTTTCAAAACTCAAAAAATGGTACCTGATGCTTTCTTGCTAATCACTCAGCATTATAAGATGAAAATCAAAGATTTTGATAAAGTGGATAATGAAGCGGGCTGACAACCTGGAGATACCAAGTTCGAATCTAGTTGATTCCATATCATCACTTTAACTTAAGGATGTTCGCAACCTTCACATCATCATTCTTGTAAGAATGCCAACAACCAAACGAAATTGGACAATAAAGTTTTGCAATGTTAATTTTTTACTTTTAATCTGTGGCGTTCTTCCCTACATCTCGGTGTAGTAGTCAAGAAAAAGGGAACTTTCTGGTTGCTCTCGGTTACGATTGATCCATTTATTCTACCAGCAGAGTTACCCGAATCACCCGGGGCCACATAAAACAACTAGAATAAATATAGTTTCGTTTGAATGATTTTCTAAATGATATCATTATAATTGCAGCACGATCCGTAAATTGCCATACCCCGCCAAAACTGGAAAAAAAATTCGATTACCATTTACCGCTAACTGGCCAGAAAGTGCGTGGTCAACTTATGTTAAATAAATGTCTTTATAATTCGTTCTTTGTGAATATTTTACGCTGTTTAAATGTAATTGAACCCCCTCCCCGAAGAAGAATGGAATTTATCGGCCCTAAAAAGACTAATCTTTTTTATTTATCCAATTCAGTTGGGAGTTTATAAAAAAACTACTTTTTAACGATTTTTAGGGGTAATTAACCACCACGTGTTGAAAAATTGATCATGAGGAGTGTTAATTAATATTGTAAAATTTGTTTGGAGTATTAAAGGATGGAAAATACTCGTCTAAATAAAAATGATGATAACAAAAGGCATACATTTTAAACATTTTTTTTAACTTGAACATTCAAAAATACGCAGAAATATATCCAATGTAGAGACGATATATTTTTAGTACAATTTCTTTTAATTGAACGTCAATTGAGGAAGTTTTATGTTCCTTCCCGCAGTGACTTAGTCTACAATACATTGTAGTCTACATTGCACTGTGGAGAATCTACTGTTGGTTTTATAAAATTATCTGTAAATAATGGCTTCAATTAAAGTTTAAAAAGCAAAAGTCAAGTATCATGGTTTAATTGTGCTCTAAACAAAAACATTCATTTGGAACACGGCCCTGTCTTATTTTTAAATAATCACTTGAATTTAAATTAAGCGTAGAGAAGTCAAGTAAAATGGTTTAATTGTGCTCTAAAAAGAAACATTCATTTTGAACGCACCACTGTCTTATAAAAAACTACTGTTGATTTTATACGCTTGTGCGTTGATAAAAGTTCTCAAATGTACTTGTGATGTTAACTTTGGTCAAGGTAACACTAGAAAATCTGTGTAAAATGTAGAATCCGTTAAAAGTCTTTATCCAAAATAAACAAGTTTTGTTTTTATTTTTTTGATTATGGATTTTTGTTTTTTAAATACGAGTCAAAAATGAAAAAAGTTCCCTTAAGTTAAAAGAAAAAAATATTTGATTACTTCTTTAAATAATAAATGTTATTTTTTATAACAAGGGTTGTGTGTGTTTTTTTATTATTTTTCTTTCAAGCTTATAAAATTCGAGAGTTTATCTTGGAGGTTTTGCGGAAATGAAACTCGATTTTCTATAATTTTAATAGTTAAATATTGCCAAACATCATCATCATCATCAATAATAATAATAATAATAATAATAATAATAATAATAATAATAACAACAACTCAAATTCCTGTATAAACCAATGGCCACTGCCAGCGAGAAATCAATGGTAAGCAGCTGTTGCGATGATGCACATTTATTTGTAAATGCTATCGAAGGACGAGGAGAGAGCTGGACGTCTGGGGAGACTTGTTGTCACTTAGCTTCCAGAGAACACCACAGGTCCCCAATCAGATCGTTTGTTGACTTGTGTGAAAGCTCCATGTGAGCCGATAATAATAATAATCTTATCGAAGTTAACAAATTAACAGCCATATAAAAAGATAATTAAGGTTACCAAACCCCAACGTCTCGACTACGATCACAGAATGATGATCATCATCATGATGATACGGCGTAAATTTTGTGTGTGGGTTCGTGTATGGTTAGCTGTGGGTATTGAGTGGTGAGCGTTACAGATCTTGTTTAACAAGTAGTTATTGGTTTAATGTTGCTAATTAGTCCCAATAGTCAGAGCAATTGTTTATCTTCTAGTATTTCTTTCGCGGATGGATATACAAACAAATAAACGGAGTAGTAAAAACCAGTAAGTAAATTAAATAGATGGATAAAGACAATAAAGTAGAAAAGAGGAATAAGATCAACAAATAATTGAACAGAAATAGAAAGAAAGGCCGAATAGAAAAAGGGAAAGGATATGAACAAGAATAATAAAAAAGAACGAAATTAAAAAAAGGTAAAGAATTAAAGTAATTCAAAATAAAAAGAAACGAAAACTAATGCATTAAAAATAATCAAATAAAGAAAGAAAAAGAAAAAAATGAAAGAAAATAATTAAATAAAAATATAGAAAGTACAGTAGAGATAGAAAAAGTAAAATGAAAGAATTAAAAAAAAACAAAAAAGGACTTCCATGGCAAGTGCTCGTCTGAGCTCCAATCTCTATTCCCCCCTCGCCAATCTTTCGCGATAAACACCCGTCTAGCTGAAACCACTGTCAAAAATTTGCCCCACTCTTTATCTGTGCCAAAACCAAAACGTAGATTCCATGAACAAAGCTTCTTTCTTAGAAGTGCACGCCTGTGGAACTCTGTTCCGTTTGCCTGTTTCCCACCTAACTACAACTTGGATGTCTTCAAGTCAAACATAAACAAATTCCTGATGAACCGCCCCCTTAATCACTTTATCAAATCTCCCATACTAAAGTAATCTACACGCAATAACCCTTATCCCCGAGTGGCTTTCGGGTCTTGATAAGTGGTGACTACCTTGTAAAAAAAGGACAATGATAAATAAAGATAATTAAAAATAGAAAGAATAAGAACAAACACGGAATGAAATATGAAGGAAAAGAAAATGTATCATAATAGTACGAGGGGAGTGCAATAAGTACTGCCCCTGATCCACTTCCAGTTGTCTGATCTAGCTGAAATTTTGCATGTGCAATGGTTTATATCTCTACCGGTTATGTGGAAAATTACAGCTCTGAACTAATTGTGGTTTCTGTTTTACAGGTGTTTGAACTGAGTCAGGTGTGAAATAGAGCCTGTTGAATGTCGAGCAGTGATCCAGTTTTTGTATTTGAAAGGACGCACACCACAAGAGACTTTTGTTGAAATGAAAGAAACTTATGGCTATACGGCCCCATCATATGACCTTGTAAAACGCTGGCATCGTGAATTCAAACATGGTCGGAAGTCTGTGGAAACAGCTCCCAGACCTGGTCGCCCCCCTTTTGCCATTGATGAGGCATCTGTCCGTCAAGTTGAAGCTGTCATTTTGGAAGATCGGCGCATTACTATTCCCCAAATAGCCCAAGATGTCAAGATTAGTACAGGGTCTGTGGAAACTATCATTCATGACCATTTGAATATGCATAAGGTGTCTGCCAGATGGATTCCCAGGTTGCGCATGCCATTCCAGAAGCAAGAACGCGTCGAGTGTTCGAGGACAAATTTGGAGATGTGCCAAGAAGATGAGTCAAAGTTTTTCAAAAGACTGATTACACAGGATGAAACCTGGGTCCATCACTATTATCCAGATACAAAGCTCAGTCAATGTAGTGGAAGCACTTGGACTCACCACCTCCAAAGAAGGCAAGGGTGCAGCCCTCCGCTGGTAAGGTCATGCTCACAGTCTTCTGAGACCAGGACGGAGTAGTGATGGCAGATTTCCTGGCAAAGGGTACCACAATTACAGAAGCCTATTATGTCTCACTTTTGAGGAAATTAAGGGAAGCTATCAAAATCAAGAGGCGGGGCAAGATCAGCAAAGGTACCCTCCTCCTGCAGGACAACGCTCCGGTTCACAACTCGCATGTCACCAGATCAGAAGCACGGGCGTGTGGTTATGAAATCCTTCCCCATCCTCCCTACTCTCCTGACCTTGTACCCCCTGGCTTTTACCTCTTTCCAGCCATGAAGTTGTTTTTGAAAGGAAAGCGTTTCCCTTGATTTCTGAAGTCACGTCGTGGTTGGAGGGCCAACCTGGGGTTTTCTACAAAAACGGTCTCCAGAACTGCATCAAACGATGGGAGAAATGCATAACTCTGGGTGGTTCCTATGTAGAGAAAAACTAATAACTGTGCCAAGTTTCGTTGCTCTACTGCTATGGGAAGTGGGTCAGGGGCATTACTTATTGCACACTCTTCGTAAAATATAGATTTAAAAAATAATAAATAAATAAAAACGGAGGGAAAAGCACAGAACGAAAAATAATGAAAATAATATTATTAAGGATAGAAGAGAAAGAATAAATGAAGTGCGATTGAAGAAATGAAAGATAAGGAATAAAAATAGATGGGGAGAGAAAAGAGAGAGAAAAAGAAGAAATTAACAAGGAAACAACTAAAGAAAAAAATTAAGAAAGAAAAACAAAATTATGAACAAAATTAATTAAGAACATAAAAAATCAACAAAAAGGAAAAGAAAGAGACATCAATAATAATAAAAATAATAATAATAATAATAATAATATAAATAATAATAATAATAATAATTATAATAATAAAATAATAATAATAAAAATAATAATAATGATAATAATAATGATGACAATAATAATAATGATAATAAAAATAATAATAATAACATTAATAATGATAATAACATTACTACTAATAATATTAATTATAATAATTTTATATAATATGAATAATAATAACAAGAATAATAATATTTATAATAATATTAATAATGATAATGATAATTATATGTATATGTGTGTATATACGTACGTGCGTACGCATGTATTATGTATATATGTATTTACGTGCGTGCGTCATGTATTTGTTTTTGTGTTTCTTTTTGCGATACTTTTGAACGAATTCAATTATTTATACGAACGGGCATTTTGACCTAAATGCTAATTAGGAATAAATTTCCCTCCACCAATGTGATGTCCTAAGACACATATATGCGAGGGAACTATAGAAGTGTATGAGAGAAAGAAAGTGAGTTAATAGGAAAATATAAAAATGGGGAGAGAGAGAGAGAGAGCGAGAGAGAGAGAGAGAGAGAGAGGACGATGAATTGAGTTGAGAAAATAAATTCTTTCACGACCAATTAATATAAACGGCTCAAGAGATCCCAAAGGACTAATGTCACGCGGTTGAACGACAGGATAATTAGCTGTCGACGTTACGCTCATGACAAACCTCGTGTAACTAGATGCTTGGAGAGGTTTTGTTTCAGAAGATTTGGTCATATATTTCTACTGTATCTTCAGTGTCCGTCATCATATAGATAGGTGTACACAAACTTATATATACACAGACATGACAAAAAAAGAATAGACACCCATAGAAACAGTTTATTTCAATAAACATAATTTATAGAACAACATCAAAAATAAATGGTCACAAATTTAATAACTAATACTTGGTTTACATTCCCTTTGCTGTTTTTAATGCTAGGACCTTTCTGGGCATGACACTGACCAGTTGACGAATATAATCTTGAGGAATTTCTTGCATGTCTGATGCAATAATACCACAAGCTCAGGCTTAGAATATGGATTCCTTTTCTTTCTGCGAAGGTTCCAGTCTAATATACCCCCAAAGTTTTTCAATTGGGTTCATATCCGGTAACTGACTTGGCCATGGAAGTTTATTAATCCCATTTTGGCTCAATGTTGTGTCGCCTTAGCAAAGTGACAAGGAGCTCTGTCTTCAATAAATATGGAGTTAACTTAGTTCATTTTACCACTTGAAAATATTGGTATTATTGGTGTAACATTGAAACATGTTTAGCAGAATTGATGTTTCCTTCACACTCCACCAGGTCTGAGCGATCATCACTGTAAATTGCACCTCATACCATAACTGAAAAACCTTTTTTCAGCGTTATTTGTTGCCTTTTTAATTCAAACTTTTGCTAAGGGAATTTTCATACCACATCCTTCCACTGTCGAGTAATAATGCAAAGAGAAAATGGCATTGGTCTAAAAGGTCATAGGTCTCTCCACCATCTCATGAACCCAATCTTTTCTGCGCTTGATATTGGCAAGGTGAAGAAGAGGTTTCCTTCTCACAGCTCTACAATAGTTACTCAGCCTGTGAAGATACCTGACAGCTGTTCTGGAACTAACACCATAGCTATACATCTTATTAAGTGATTGACTAATTTTTATAATTTCAGGTTCAAATGAACAGCTACAACAATAATTGAAATACACCTTACTAAAGACTGATTGTTACAGCTGAAAATTTTCAAAAATGCAATCTAAACGTGAGGACACTCTAGAAGAACGACATGCAATAAAATTTTGTTTTAAAATTATAAAATATTCCACAGAAACATATGGAATGCTGCAAACTGTTTTATACCACCTTGCATGAATCTAGCATCGGTTTTTGAGTGGCATAAGAAATTCAAGGAAGGCATGGAGTTCGTAAGTGACGATGAGAGGTTTTGGAAATGTAAGGAAGTCAGAACACCAGAGTTGATTGGCCAAATAAAGAATTTCATGGATAAGGACCATCGTGTCTATAAAAACAATAAGGGTACAGTTTGATGTCAGTATGGGAACTGTATACACAATTATTCATGAGGGACTGAAGACGCGGAAGATTTGCACAAAGTTTGGTCAATCCACTAGTCTACAACCTCATTCTTGTCGCAGACTATTTGACCAAAATGGGTATCAAAATAGTTCCTTGCCCTTCCTAAAGTCCAGGCCTCGCACCCTGGGACTTTTGGTTATTCCCTAAGCTCAGTGGAACCTTAAAGGGTGTCGCTATGAGACAAGTGAGGAGATGAAAAAGGTTTTGATGAGGGTCATTGACATGCTCACACAAGAGGGCTTTCATGTGACCTTCCAAAAGTTATTGGCACGGTACAACAAGTGCATTGCAGTCGGAGGAGATTACTTTGAAGAGGATTAGAATTTCATGTGTGTACTATCAATAAAGAGTACATACGAAAAAGTCCGAAAACTTATTGAAGGCACCTCGTATATATATATATATATACTTTAGCAAATAGGGTGCATACCTTATAAATATTTGCTAATATTTTCTCTCCTCTGATGAGATGGTAGACATCGAAACCCTATAGGTTAAGGAGATTAACTTTCTAAAGCATTCTTTGTCTTGCTTAGAATAATAAAAATTCTTTGATATGAAATTCATTTCAATGAGAGTTTTTTTTTAAAATTCATTGAATTACAATTTAATTTATTTGCTCTATCTTGCATATCGAGCAATTTTTGTTTAGATGGGATAACTTATAGAATATTACTGCCAGTAATATTTTGTAAACCTTAAAGTCTCACGTTTCCATAACAGCTGATTGTTAAATAAAAACTATTCTGAAGTATATATATATATATATATATATATATATATATATATGTGTGTGTGTGTGTGTGTGTGTGTGTGTGTGTGTGTGTGTTATGAGAAAAATAGAAAAAAACGAATGAAATTATTAAAAAAAATCAACGTTTCGTCCTTATTTCAGAGGACATCTTCAGGATAATTGAAATAAAAAATAAATATGTAAGAAAAGAAAAAGTCATAGATCGTGCGAAAAAGACAGTTCTTGAATCCTACCCATGTCGGGAAGGACAAACATATGTGTGCGTATGGGAAGGTTGGGTTGTTCGATGTCTATATATATATATATATATATATATATATATATATATATATATATATTGCCAACATCTTTTGATTCATTGGTCGCAAAAGTCCGAAGCGCATTCTCTCACTCACATGTCTATCGCCACTCTGAAATCAACGAATCCATCTCCTAACTGTGCTGAAATCAATTGCATTGACATCCAACAGGAGCCGATGATCGATTCAATTTTTTACTGCATGGAGAAATTCTATGACGCATCTTTGACTCAAGTCCATGATAGGGGTTGCTTTCTTACTCACACCGTCAATATCAACGATAGGGAGTTGAAAGTGTCAAACCATGAAAGGGTAAGTTCACGCATCATAACAATGCAATTCGCAATCTCCTCTAAGTCATTCAAGCAGGAAGAAAAAAAATCTGAAGCATTACTTTTGGAAACGTCTCTTGTATATATCTATACTCCTATAATTGCTTTCTTTTGTGTATGTGTGTGTGTGTGTACTCATATGCATATTAAAAACCATTTTTTCTATTTATGTAAAAAGAAAATACAACTTTGTTATATATGGGTCCTGAAATTGGATTCATCTGCAAAGAATCTAGCTAATTTGTATATTCTTCTAAACATTTATTTTAATTAATTCCCTATTAGTTTTTTCGGGTTTTTTTATGGGGTAATCCTCCTTAGTTAACTATTACGTGTAATTATAGTAATACAGATATTCTACATGATTTATACTTGCATAATATTTGTGTAAAAAAAATTATAGTAAAGACAAACCTCTTTCTATATATATTTATGTATGCGTATATATATTTGTTTTAAAAAGTTTTGCCTACCTAACTTCTCTGGCAGTTTTTGGTCTACAGACATGAAACTTAATATATAGAGTATTCGAACCCATGCTTAATTTTATATTTGAGTTTTAGCTGAGGATTTATTATCTGAACTGTTCAATAGACTCAAAACTGTTTTAAGTCTATTTAACAGTTCAATGCTCGGAGATAGCTGGCCTATTAATATATGGAATTTCACCCTGGCATATTTCACAAGCCTTGACTGGCTAGTTCAACGTACCTGTTAGATAACATTCAGCAGATACATTCTGTAGCCTCAGTCAAACAGCGAATTGTCTAGCTTCACAGTCGCTCGCACGTCACACGCGTGGAAGAGGAGAGACGAGGCTCCAAACACATTACGTTACCAGAATCTGTGTTGCAAGCCAACTCCTAGGCATCAAAATGCTTATCCTAATTCTACGTTTTGTTGTTTCTTCGAAGACCGGGCTGCGCGGCTCTCATCGACAGTAGCTTCAGTCACAGTTTCTCGACAATCAGAGTCGCCTTCTCCTGCCCAACCTTTTCTCAGAAGTTGGGATGAAATTGTCAAATTTGTCTCCCCTTTCTATTTTTCTTCCTTCCATTCACTCAATTCCCCGTCAATTCAACTCCGAATATCTCTGTTGCTGTTTTCCGTTACTTGCGGGGATTTTTCCATCCTCATTGATATAGTAACCATTACAAGGTGGATTATGAGCTAATTGCCTAAGACAAATTCTTCTCTTTATCTTGTTCAGATATGGGATGAAGAATGCGATGGGTTATGTTATTGATGATTAAGATCCTCCCCTCTCATCTTTTGGAAATACTATTCGTCCTCACTTGTTCCAGATCAACAAAAGGTACATTTATCGGTCTTTAACACTTTTTCGCCCGTTCAGGTTCATTTCAAGCCACTACTGGCCAACACCAGATCACTATTGTGCACCCATTTGACCTTTCCTGAATTATAAGTGACACCCTACTTAGATTTCGTCGATCCACTTTTTTGCGCCTTCGGGCCTCAACGTTCTCAAAACTATAAGTTAAAATCCGTTTATGTTTTACTTGATTCCCATGTAACAACGGTGTTTTTTATCTTTTGTTCCTAAAATATTCTACTTTGTTTTCTTTTTTCTCCACCCTCCTTTTTTTTAAACTTCGGCAGCACATTATTCAGAACGTCGTTTGCATTTGTTTCAATGTAACAAAGGTTTTGCGTCATAAATCCAACAGTTGGTCCCGGAGTCAAATCGGTAGTCAACTGAGTTGGCAATCATAAGTGATATCCGCCCAAAGCCAGCAGAGAGGCAAATATCGGAAGGTAAAGTTTTAGCCACCGTATTTTGGGATAAACAGGGTATTTTGTTATTCAAATAGCTAGAGATATGAAAAAAATGTATAGCTAAAATAATATTGCATTATTCCTGCGTTTCAAGGGAAAATTGCCAAAAAAAAAAAATGCCCACAAATGAAAAGGAAAATGTGCTGTTTCACCATTACAATGGTCCGTGTCACAAGTCAATCACAATAAAATTCAATTCGGATTGCTTTCACATCTCCCCTATTCTCTAGATCTGCCCTGTAGCGGCGATTGATTGTTCGTAGATCTCGAGAAACATGTTCCAGAGAAAGGGTTATGTCTCCAAAGAAGAAGTGATATCAGAGATTGAAGCTAGACAGATCGTGCTGCAAAAAAAAGCATCTAATTGTTAAAGAAGCGTTTTAATCAGTGTACACGCTATTCAGAGATTCTTTTGATGAAAAAAAAATAGGACGCGTATTTTTTTTAAAAAGAAAGTTTAAAAATAAATGCATGTACTACGTTTTGATTTTGTCTCCGAGTATAGAATTTATGGATAACGCTGGATGCTTCTATTAGAGATATATCTGTCCTTCTCTCTATTACTCTCTTTTGCTCTCTTTTGCTCTCTCTCTCTCTCTATCTATCTATCTATTTATCTCTATCTCTCTCTCTGTTCTTGGATGTAAATGAAAATAAAGCTCTGCACTAAGATCAAAACTGGTTTTCTCAGGTAAAATATACGAGGAATCATTTTACATTAGGTACAATATAATATGTACTGAATGCATATGCACTGAGTATTATATACAGGGTGGAA
>NC_136503.1:36468252-36503252 GCF_053919585.1 Euprymna scolopes
TACACTCCGATTCTCGTCAGATCACCGACGTTAAGCAACGTTGAGCCTGTCTAGTACCAGATAGGTGACCATTTAGGAATTCTTGGCGCTGTATGTACTCTCCGATTATCTCGGTATTTATTTCCAGTCGTCCTGTACATACGCTTTACTTGCCACTGGTAACTGGTATTTAACAATGTCGACTCAAGAAGAGAAGTCTGGTTGGAGATTGCGCACCTCCTACCACAAGAATTTCACGCTCAAGATATCCATAGTCTGAAGAGCCTATATATATATATATATATATATATATATATATATATATATATATATATATATCAGTGCAGCTTTTTTATTATTTTTAGACATATTTCGTCAAATATCACGAACAATTTATATTTGCGTATTTTTGGTTTGATCCGTTTTAATTATTTTCATTATTTTTCGAGTTTTATGTTGAAATAACAAATATATCTGCTACATCCGTTTTCGGTCCTAGTACACTCAGATCTGTCTGAATCCCTTCTCGAGCAGTTGTGTGTGAACTGGTTTCGACTAAGACTCTTAATTAATCATGTATTCTTAAATATTTATTCGTAGTTAATTTTGTTGATAAATGTTTTTTGGGGTTTGTATTACTGTACACATAGATCGAAAAAGTTGTCAAAAAACAAATATATAACAAATAAATGTTATCAAAGGCAAGATAAGTTACTTTTCTACCAAACTGGATATATTTTTTGTGTTTTTATTCAATGTAACATGTTTATTAAGCTCGGAAAACATGCAATTTTTACCGATGTATTGGAAAATTCAAAATGGCGCCTGACTCTTTCTTTAACACGGTAAGTTTGGGAAAAGGTGTTATAAATAATAAACTAGACAAAATACTATTAAAAAACCACCGAATATATGTCAACTTATGTCACGGTAACATATATTGAGCGAGTTTCTAACAGTATTTTGTCTAGTTTATTATTTATAACACCTTTTCCCGAACTTACCGTGTTAAAGAGAGTCGGGCGAAATGGCCGAAACGTTGTGACTATAACAACCAAGATGAGGAAATCAGTCCGTCAATCTCAATCAATCACGTAGTATTCACAGCCCAAATACGATCTCCTCCGTGTGACTAAACCACACTCGTTTTTACAAGGAATGTGCAACTTCTCCAAGTAGTGTTATATCAAGTAGCAACACGAAGTTGGATAATCCACCAGACTAGATGAATTCTTGTCCTGGAATCCATAAGGGCACGAGACAAAAAAATGTCATACTATAACATATTAAAATGGTTGATGAAGAAAACAATGTTCTCAACTTCTTTGTTAACTCAGTATTTGAGAGATAAAGAATTTTAATGGAACATTCGAATATCTATGTATCTCAGATAGAGTTCAAGTGTTAGCCCCTAGGTAAGGGTCCCTTTGATTTCTGAGAACTTTGACTGAAAAAAATGGAACAAAACGCTTCGGTATTTCAGTTGTGTTGTGAACGTGTGCTTATTAAACAACAGAAAATGTATCCTGCTCTAGATTAATAATAGTAACAAGTGAATACTTCACATAATATCGACATCAATTAAAACATATGTGAAATTATTTTATCTTTGAGGTCAGAAAAAATAATCTATGGATGCCAGTTTTTTTTTTTATTTAGACTTTTCAGTCTCTTAATACACTAACAATGTATGGCACAACGTCATGTTTTATTTCAGGTTTGACTCAATGCATTATCGGTACTCAGAAATAGTTTTAATAAAACTGCTATCCCCAAGCAACGATTATTAGACGAGTTGTCTATCATAAAGTGATTAGCTCCCAGAAGGGGCTACCAATTATTATCGATTCGTTTTATTTGCTTTTCGTTGGGGTAAAGAGTTAAATAAGTCCACTACGCAAGAGTTTGTCATATAGAACTCAATTTCTCCGTCAATATGTTGATGTTTAATTTGTAATATATTTAAATTTCGTTTTTAATAAAAAAAAAAACTGTTAGATTTTATTATTTGTTTTTTTTTTTTGTTTTGTTTTTTTGTTTTTTGTTGCTGTTTTTTTACTAAATTACACATCAGGACAATCTAAACATAACTAACTTGATCAGCTATAGAATTTCTTCATCTTTTAAACTTGTAAAAATATTGAATGCTATTTATTTAACTTTTTTTTTTCAGGAGCAGAAACAAACAAACGATACCCTCTCTTAATCCTACCATAGTTTAGGTGGCAGTTCTCATAAAAAATCTTGCAAACAGAGAAAGAAAACGAGTAGCTTATACAAGCTAGTACCTTTTTAAGGGGCTGTTACCACTCGAACTTAGGGTTAGTGGTAGGATTAAGGAAGAGTTATTTTTAAGTTACTGAACTCTTGTGAATACTTATGATGAATCGACATCAGGACTCGTCTTCCGTTGGTCGTCTTTGCCTTTGAATGTGGCAAGCGAAGACGTGTCAGGTGCGGAACCCCGCATCAATGGAGTTATTATTGCTATATTGCTTCTGTGATATAGTTTTTAGTCTTCTGAGCCGAACCGACTTCGTATACAGTGGCTGGACCTTGCTGCTCCTTGTGTCGGGGAAAAGCCTGCAATTCTGAAAAATGAAAAGCTGTGACTAATGAGAAAGACGTTGAGCAAACTGTGCAATCATGAAACAAGAGAAAAAAAAATGAAGTTTAAAGAAATAAATACTAGTTTTGTAGTTAACAATTGTAAGCTATTGTGGGAGGTTTGTTTCTGTTGTTCGTGACCTATCTGCGTAAAGACGTCTTCTGTTCTGTTTTCAGGCAATCAATTCTATAATAGTAAAACTTGGTGAAACAAATACAATAATAGATGAATAAAAAAAAAATGTGTATAACGCTCTCCACTTTGATGAACGGAACGAAAACAAATTTGTTTTTTCTGGTATAAACATATAAACTAATATTTTAACAAAAAATGATTATCAACTTTTGCAAATCAATAATAGTCCGCAAATAAAGGCTTGCAACATGTCGGAACGCAAATAGATCACTAATCGTTCTTGGTCAATCGTAGAAAAAATGCATACTGCTGTAATGTTTAAAAAACATTCGGAAAACCTGCTTAGCAACAAAATCACACCCCTTCACTGTTGTGGTTCCTAAATGCCAGAAATTTTTCTTACTGCAATAGTTTCCTCCCTCAACAGCTAGATTTTGGAACTCCCTTCCTACTACCTGCTTCCTTCAGTACTGATATGCAGAAGTTTAAATGTAACGTAAACCAACATAATCTTTCCTAGACATGCTCCCAAATAGTAGCCTCTTACATCCAAGTGGCGATATGCCTTCTTAGGGGTGAACGTGAGTAAAAAATCTCGACGAACAAGTGTACGCAGAGCTTCACGAACTTGGCCTTTTGGCTTAGAGCAAAGTGTAGTATCTGTTCTAATACTACACTTCACCTTTTCTGTCCTTGATCGGTGGAAGAGAAATCCTTCTAGACTGGGGTAATTTTAATTTTTGTTTCTATCCTTTTTGGGGAGCTGGATTTCTCCACGTTAAAAAGCGACCTTGTGTCTAATTCTGCCCTCGTGGAGAAGCAAGTAAATAGGAACACACTTTAGAAAATGTTGTAGGTATTGAAAAGATGCGCATAGAAAGTGTTTGGGTAATTTTTTGTTTTGTTTTTGTATTTTGTGACTAAAGTAATACGATAAAAAAATCAAGTTTACTTTATATAATAGAGCAAAAATTAGTGAAGTAAATTTGCTTCTGGCATTTTTGACGAAGAGTGTACACACAATAATAGTGTATTGTAATGTCTCGAAGGTAAGTAATTTTCTTTTTAACTGTGTAATTTAATTTTTAAATTAAACTATTTCCCAATGAATGTAATTGCAGAACGAATATTAAAAAAAAAAAAAAAACAGCAACAATGGAATGAAAACAATTGCAACGAAGTGACGACACTACCACTGTCCTCGAGACTCAATTAAACGTCCATGCCGCTTTCGGTAATTGAATTGCGTTTACGCAATTCTAATAGTACAAAGACAATACGATCCAAAGACATGTTTTCTTGCATGTGATAATGATAATAATAATTATTGAATATTGTTCTATATTATTTACGTCATTCAAGACCTAAAAGCTATTTACTTTATTAGGTTGCGTAAGCTATTGTTTTGTCTGACGTCAGAAAATAACCGTCTACTTGTGCTATTCAAAAAATGTACTACAATTTTTAAATTAATTCGTATGCTAACAACAGTATTACTCATCACATCCTACCCATCAGAAAAGAATGATTTATTTTGTCTACGGTAAATTCACTCTAATGTTTCTTATGTCTCTTTGTCTCAGTCTCTCTCTTTCTCTCTCTCTCTCTCTCTCTCTCTCTCTATATATATATATATATATATATATATATATATATATATATATATATATATATATATATATATATTGATTTTAAGGTGACGGTTTTTTGAAGCATGAAAACGATGTTGTTTTTTCGTATTTAATATTTTATTATATTTCAAGCGGTCCTCCCTCCGCTCCTCTTCACAAAAAAAAAGTGCGAAAAGAAAATGAAGGACGCTGAAACAAACTGGAAATTTGTATTTTGAAACAAACTGGAAATTTATATTTTCGAGTGTTCATTTCTGGCAACAATCCCCGAAAGAGTTCAGAAACCGAAACAAATGTGTTAAACGGGAAAAAATTATTAATAGTTATTATTATTATTATTATTATTATTATTATTATTATTATTATTATTATTATAATAGTTGAAACAAAATAATAGTAAATAAATATAGTAAAGTAATTATAACAATCGTGATAGTTAAAATAATAATAATGCTAATATTATTGTTTCTATTTACTTGCCTCCCTACGAGAGCGGAATTAGACACAAGGTCAGTTTTAATGTGGAGAAAATCAAGCTCCTCCAAAAAAGGGAACTCTGGATAGGAACAAAATTGAAAATCAAAATTGTTTCGGTCATGAAGGATTTCTCCCTCACTTACCAAAGACAGAAAAGGTCAAGTGCAGCATCAGAACAGATACTACACTGTGATCTTGGTCCGAATGCCACTCTGTGCTTATTAATAAAAATGACAATGTTTATAATAATAATAATAATAATAATAATAATAATATTAATAATAATAATAATAATAATATTTTAACCACAGACCAATAGTAAAGCTTACATTTAAAAAATTCTGTGCATACATATATAGATATATATACTTACATCTCCATATGACATTCACATGTACGCATATATATCCATATTATACATGTGTGCATACATATATACATATATATGCACGCATATACACACATATGCATAGATCCCCATAGCATAGATGCACATACATGTGCACATATATACATATATGTGCATATACATCTACGTGTGCATATGCACATACACGCGCACATCCACACATACATTCGTACCCACACAAATATATATACACATATACATCTATATATAATATATATGCATATATATATATACATACATACATACATACATATATATAGACCAATATAGATTAGGCTTTAGGGCCGCACAACGACATACATATCAACATATATATATATATATATATATATATATATATATATATATATATGGTTGTATAATGTATATATATATATTTATTTTTCTGTGATGTATATACGTATATATGTTTGTGTGTAATACATATATATATATATATATATATATATATATATATATATATATATATGTATTACACACAAACATATATACGTATATACATCACAGAAAAATAAATATATATATATACATTATACAACCATATATATATATATATATATATATATATATATATATATATATATCAATGATAATAAAATAATATTAAGTATTTTAACGAGTCTAATAGTAAAGCCTACATTTAAAAGTATGTATGTGTATCCATACCAGCATACATATAGATACATATGAATGTAAATACGTAAACACACACACACACATATATATATATATATATATATATATATATATATATATATATATATATATATACGTAAATACAAATGAGAGTTGAAACAAATCAAGCAATCTTGTATTTATCACATATACATACGTTGCGAACAGACATTTCTTTCTCCAACTTTACAACATGGCAAGGAAGAAGAAAAAAAAGAAAACAACATACTGAGAATGGAGTTTGGCTCCGAAATATATTTATGTTATAAATTTCAAACAAATAAAATATTTATATTCTTAATATTACGTTGTGATTTGGCTTTCAAGCGCACTTGATGCGTATTTTATTTTATATATATATATTGTGTATTTCTGCAGCATGTTTTAATCCAGACAGATATTGTTAAATAGCACGGAATGGTTTTGCGTAATGATAAAAATATATATATATATATATATATATATATATATATATATAGTCATCCACATACAGTTCTGTTTCGCTGTTTACAGCTCATCAGTGCGGTTAGTTAGGCACCTACCTCAAGCCAGGATTGAAACCCAACCGTCTGTACGACAGTCAAGGCTCCTAACCATTACGCTATTGATGGCTGCTGAGCGAGTAGTGAGTTTAACGATGTTTTGACATCGTCCGAAATACCTCCGATCGATTTGTTTACACAAAGAGCGTCGCTTATATGCTAATGGTAATTCGTGTATCACTTCTCAATATGCTCAACTCAAGATGAGGAGCATTATAGTTATCCACATACAGTACTGTTTCGCTGTTTCATAGCTCATCAGCGCGGCTAGACAGGCAACTACCTCAAGCCAGGATTGAAACTCGACCGTCTGTACGACAGTCAAGGTTCCTAACCATGACGTTATTGGCGGCTGCTGAGCAAGTAGTGAGTTTGACGATGTTTTGACATCGTCCGAAATATATATATATATATATATATATATATATATATATATATATTTAAAAGAGTGTAGCCATCAACAATTGTGGTTTTTTTTAAGGTTTTCATCATATTTTTATTTTAAAATATTTTTATAAGGCGTTTCGAGCTTAGGGTGTGCTCTCTTCAGATGTTTTCGTAAAAAGTTTTTTCTTTAAAATGGGAGTTTGTAGAGTTACCTCCGCTGATATTAAATATGTTTTTCAGAGTGATGTGTGGCCTCAGACATTCTGACTCCAACTGTAAGTGTTCAAAGTGTCCGGTCAAAGTTATTTTCAAAGAGTGGCTTTTGGTCCATTTGGTGAAGGTTTTTATGGGTTTTTTAGGGTTCTTTTTAAAGACTTTCTTTCCCCATGTATAGCACACACTCACACACAATCACACACGCTTACATATACATTCATGTACACGTACACATGCACACGCACACACACGCAGGCACACACACATACACACACGCACATACATAGAAATATATGTAGGAGCATACATATATACATACCCACCTACACACCCACACACGTACTTTGCACACATCCACCGCTAACAATTATTTTTATTTTTTTATTTTTATATATATATATATATATACTTTTTTTTCCACCGAAACACGCATATATATATGCGCTTAATCATTCAGACATACGTACACGCACCCACACACACACAAGTAAGATGGAGAATAGGTAGGAGAAGATATATATACACACACATACACGCACATACACACATATATGTACACACATACATGTATGTGCATATACACTCACAAACATCCACATACTATGTAGGCACATACACATACACACACACATGCACACACACAGACATATGCAGGGGCTCACACATACGCGTATATCCATATCCACATGAACACATTTACTCACTCATACATGTGCATACATATGTATACATATATACACACACATACATACGGATGTGTATACATTCATCCACCCATATATATATATGGACACATGCACTCACAATCACACATACACATACATATTCATACATCCCACCTTATGTATATATTGGTTGAAGTTTCCTTTCTAATCCAAGCACATATGCATACATGGATCCGGTCACCCATCCGGTCATCCATGTATGCATATGTGCTACACTTGTGTAGATTTGTTGTTGAAATTTATGTTTTATTGTAATCAAAAGCAGGATAGATATAACAATTATATAAATCATTTTATCGGCACAATATTTTTTATCGGCACAATATTTTTATCGGTACAATATTTTTTATCGGTACAATATTTTTATCGGCACAATATTTTTTATCGGCACAATATTTTTATCGGCACAATATTTTTTATCGGTACAATATTTTTATCGGCACAATATTTTTATCTGCACAATATTTTTTATCGGCACAATATTTTTATCTGCACAGTATTTTTTATCGACACAATATTTTTATCTGCACGGTATTTTTTATCGACACAATATTTTTATCTGCACAATATTTTTATCGGCACAATATTTTTATCTGCACAGTATTTTTATCGGCACAATATTTTTTATTGGTACAATATTTTTGTCGGCACAATATTTTTATCGGCACAATATTTTTTATCGGCACAATATTTTTATCGGCACAATATTTTTATCGGCAGAGTATTTTTATCGGCACAATATTTTTTATCGTTACAATATTTTTATCGGCACAATATTTTTTATCGACACAATATTTTTATCGGTACAATATTTTTATCGGCACAATATTTTTTATCGGTACAATATTTTTTATCGGTACAATATTTTTTATCGGCACAGTATTTTTATCGGCACAATATTTTTATCAGCATATTTTTATCGGTGCAATATGGGTAATATATAATAGAAAAACAACATTGTTTAATAATTATAAACACAAAATCAAACAAAACAAAATTCAGAACTTTCCACTATGACTGGCCAAACAAGTAGTATAATACATTAGAAAAAAATATTATATGACAAGGTGGGAAAAAGAATTTAATAGTCAAAACACTATTCAGTTAAAACAAAAACATATGAGAAAAATATTTTCTTAAAAATCGAATTGACTAGAGGATTAGAACCCGATGTAGCTTTCGAACAATAGTGAAATCTCGACAGACGACGTTTAAAATGAATCTGTTGGTAGTTACATAAAGTTGCCATTAGAGTCGACGGGAGGAAAAAAGTGGGAAAAGTATAAAGCGGGAAAATACTGAATGAATATGGCTCAACTTGCAAAGAAAACGAAGGGGAAATTGCTTTCTGGAAATGAGTTCAGAATAAAACATATATCAACGAAATAGGAGTAAGTTTTATAGCTCTTTGAATAAATTAAGTTTATGTGCGAAGATTTTTGCTAAAAGAGCGAATTTCTCCGCAAAATTACGCTCGTGACCTCCAAAACAGTGCAGTGGTGTTTGGAGTGGATCTTGTATACGATACTGAAACACATATAAAAATATACATCACCATACACTTTATTATAAAACAGATGCTGACCAATGGCTGACTCGTGAATTGGTGAGCGCTCAGGGTGTGCTATGTAAACGCATTGACGTGCTTGTTAATATATTTCTTTTCAATTCCTGTGACTAGCATAAACATGCAAGGATGTGCTGTGCCATTCTGATTTCCAAACGCTGAATAGTACGACCAACATAGTTAGCTCTACACTGACATTTAAATATCTATACTCCTAAACATTTTTCTCGTGTGGAAAATAGTAGGAAGGTAGTTCTGGTGTCAAACTCCACACGGGACTGTTCGCATAAAAATAAGGGGATACAACTGACGTAATTTTATCAGAGAAAATGTTACTGATAGAACAAATAAAATGGAATTTCAATTAGACCGAACAATTAGGTTAACTGAAGAAAATGTTTTTGATGGATACAATTGGAAATTATACACTAACGGAAGCCATTATTGATAAAGATATCAGTTTATATATTTTTTAATTTAAGCGCCATTTTCCTCGCCGGGAAATCATGAGAGAGTGGTGCATGAGGATTCTGATTAATCTGATGTTCCTATCATAAGGGTTAAAAAATCACAACTGATATACAGGCCAGTAAAAGTAGGTTTTTTATATATAATGGTGGTGAAGTTATTGTCTGTTTTTCTACCAACATATCCAAAAAGAAAAGAGGCAGTCTACTCTTCCTCCATAGTAAACTGAATGTTGGGTGGAGATTATTTAACTTCAAGAAAAAGTAATTTTCTTCGTAGCTGGACTCATGTGTATCATCCACTAAAATTTATCTTTCAACTGACAATCATTGTAGAAATAGACTTTCACTATTAACTGACCACAACATAATTACATTGGAATACCAGTTCTCGTTAGATTACCGAACTTAAGCAACGTTGAGCCTGGTCAGTACCAGATAGGTGACCATTTGGAATATCAGACGCTCTATGTAGGAGGACACCGATATGCAAGAATTGCAAAAACCTAATGTCGTCATCACCCCTGATGGGGGTAAACATGTTACTGGGAACCGCTTGTGAATTTCATATTCCTACGAAACTTCTTCCGAGAGAGGAAGCCGGTCCAACCCGCCTAGAATTAATGCCGCTTCGGTCGGGTGGGATTTAACCATCCTCGTTCTTCTTTTGTCACCGTAAAAGGCAAGTAAAAATACTCCCTGTATTATCTTTTTTTTTCGGAGATAGGATGATTTTATTCGCCGAATATAAGTATTTTGTAGTTACGTAATTTTCAGAGTAACTTTTTAGAGAGAGTTGGATTTTTCCAACATCAAGAAATGGCCTTGTGTTTGTTTTTGCCCTGGTGAAAATGTAAGTAGATAGGGACACACAGAAAGAATGAAAATATATGCGAAATTTGTTTTTTTTATTCTTATTATGAAATGTATCAACTTTGCTTATAACAAGGGCAAATCGGCTGTCATGTTGACGTGCACTTTTTGTTTATTATTCAGAAGCAGATGACCCGTCAAAAGTGACAAGACGAAAAGCATCAACTAATATTTTATTTAGTCTTTCTTTTTTTTCACTTTTTAAAAACTTTTTCGCGTGTCGTGGCAACTTTAATTATTTGTTTTGCCTCACGTTGAAAAGCTGGAAGCTTTCTTATGGGAATTTATTTTATTTTCATGAAAAAAATTTCATTTTCGTTTTTCTTTTCTGTTTTTTTCTTTCTTTTTTTGTTTTCAGCTTGTGAAATCGTTTTTTTTTCTTTCCTACAAAATTTTTATGAGTGTTTCACTCTTATTTCTTTCTTTATATATATATATTTACTATTTCCGTCAATGAGGTTATGTTTTAGGAGGGTTTGTTTGTGTACAGCCTAGTGCCCACATCGCTTGAGCAATTGTCACCAATCTTGGTCAAAATATCGACCATAATGAATCTAAGAAATCATTTTAATTTCTACATCTCACCATCAAAAGTCTAGGTTAGAGAAATGGTTTGTGAGAATTCAGATATATTCTAATTTTTGTGAATTTTTTTACAACAAATATTAGACATAAATTAATAAGTATTTCCAAATTTCAGAATTTGATCTTTAATATAGTGTTAATGGTAAAAATGTTTTCTGTAATTATCATATTTTTTGTATTTTAAAGGATTTTAGGGAGTATAATACAGACACAAATCTTCATTTGAAAAGATAAATATTTCAGATTTACCTTAAATTTAATGCATAGTCATCTGCCACTAATTAAGCTTAGTAAAACTTCTTATGTTTAAGCTTTACACTTTATGCGTTTTCTAAAATCTAAACCGTGTAATGGATTTTAATAACGATTCAAATAATAGTTCTAGACTAAGATTTAGTATCATTATATCTTGATTTTAATCTTTGGCACAAAAAAATTGGTGAAAAATTATTTTGTTCGGGCAATTAATTTACTCATCTTCAGACGGGTATTTTTCTAATTGCTTTATATCTTAAAATTAATATAGTATTCCAAATCGTCAAAAATGGTGGCTGGTTAATTCAAATCCATTTAAAACCAAGTATATATCTTTCCATCATAAACGCTTTGAACCCCGTCTAACATGAAATGAAATGAATGGCTCTCGTCTTGGGAAGGCTTTATGTTTTGACAAACTTGTCAGACCTTTACTCCTGGTTTAAAACATGTACATGAAGCCCGTTTCCAGGATTGCCACAAAAATGGTTGAATCATTCTACCGCTCCAGTAGATATCTCACTTTCTATGCAATTCTCTATTTGTATAAAAGCCAAATACGTCTTAGGATGGAGTACTGTTGCCACATCTGGGCAGGAGCTGCTTGAAGCATCCTATCATGTCTTGACAGAATTCAAAACCGACATCGTAGTCTAATAGGAGATGCCGTTTTCTCCTCCCTGCAACCTCTTTCCTACAGTAGAGATGTCGCGAGCCTGTCTCTTCTCTATCGTTATTTTCATGGCAAGTGCTCGTCTGTGCTCCAATATATGGTCCTCTTGCCAAACTTTCACGAAAAACACTCGTCTAATTAAAACCACTATCAACAATTTTCTACCCTCTTTTTTTTAATTACATTTTCATCCCAAACAAGGCACATTGCCACTTTGATGAAGGGGACTACTATCAGGGACATAAGCTACAGGGACATAGGGGTACTATGTGAGGAGTTGGGCAGCAAGCTGTCGGTTCACGTTACACTTGAGCTTCTGCATGTCAGTACAGTTGGGGAAGCAGGGTCCGGAAGGGAGTTCCAAAGTCTAGCGGTTCTGGGAAGAAACTACTGGAGTAAAAGGCTCTCTTACATCTATGGATCTCTACTGTGAAGAGGTGGGATTTTGCTGCTTGTCGGGTTTTTCGGCGGTATTTACGTCGAGGGGGTACAAGTGCTTGCAGTTCGTCAGAGCATTCACCGTTAAAGTACTTGTAGAATAGGCAGAGGGATGCTACATTTCGTCGATGGGACAGAGACTGAAGCTTAGATGACAGTTCAGGACCTATCAGGTTTGCGACTCTCTTTTAAACCTTGTCTAGGTGTGAGAGACTAGTAGCAGATGCTCTACCTGTTCCTAAATCTAAACGTGGATTCTATGAAAAAAGCTTCTTTTTAGTATTGCGCACATGTGGCACTATGTTCCGTTTGCCTGCTTTTTAGCTGATTACAATATGATTGTCTTTAAGCCCAACATAAACAAATTCCTGATGAACCGTCTCTTTAAGTAATTTAGTTTACCAAATTTCCACTACTAACGATTATTACGCTCTTGTCCCAATGACTGCCGTACACCCAGTAACCCTTATCATTCCTTGAGTGGCCTCCTGGGCTTGATAAGACGTGAAAAATAAAAATAAACGCTTCATGTATTTCTGTCTTAAGATGAAGCGTCTTTTACAAATATTTTATAGAGACAAATACGTGGCGAATATTTTCCAATTCATCAAATTCCTATGTACTACAGGGTGGAACGATAAGAAGAGTCGCCCAAAAGAAAAAACGAACACTGCATCTTTATTTTAAAACTTTTATTGAAAAAAATCAATTCAGGTAACTTGATTATATAATAGAGCTGAAATCTATTTAATGTTGCCGCCTTCAGCCTCGATCGCCGATACAGGGGCAGAACTAGGAGCATGCCTTTTCTACTAGCGCCGGCGGGAGCTCGGCAAATACTCGGCGGATGGCGGCGATCAGGCTGGCTTTGGTGTTGTGGGAGATCATGTTGGTGATGTTCTCGAAGTATCACCAAACGATGTAGCCTAGCTGGTTCAGTTTGGAGGAGAGAAACCAGTGAGAGAAGGGTACAAAGTCGTAGAACTCCTTCTGAAGCCATGCTTGGAATTTGTGGGCCAGCGCTGAGTCCTGTTGCCACACCCAGGGTCTGCCAGCGGTCATCTGATTGCACCAGAGGGTCACCACACTCTTCAGCACATCCAGGTACACTTTAGTGTTTACTTTCAAGCCGATTTCGAAGATGTGAGATGAAATGATGTGTCCCTCACTTGAAATCACACCAAAGACCATAGCCTTGCCCGGAAACTTCGTTTAACTATGCCCTCAAGCGTTTCACCGCCCGGATTTGCATTTTGAAGGCGTCGGCAATGGTCCTGTTGTCATAACTTGGATCGGTAAAGAGCATGAGTCGTACAATTGCGCATCTCTGATCTCGCTTATTGAATATTGTGTCACTTTCAGATATAATAGAAGGCTCCTATCGCTCTTGAGATTTGTACACAACTGGTCAACTAGTAGATGGTCCGCAACAAAAAAAAAAGAAAAGAAAACCGGTTTTAATCAAACGGAAATGGAATTGTGTCGTCTTTTCTTGGGCGACAATTTTATCGTCCACCCTGTATATGCTCACGCGATAAGACCAATCTTTACAATTTAAAGATGAAGTCCGTTAGGAAGAATGCATAGAATTTAATCTTATCCATTCGTGCCCTTATATATACAAATCTGATGAATATAAATAAATCTGTCTTCCTCCTAGCAAGAATATGATTGGCTGGTATAAGCCATAAATACGGCCTTTATAACAGAATGGAAGAGACATCGAATGATACGCCAAAAGCTAAAAGCTTAAGCACATAACCAGCTACAATCTACGCGCAACTGTTTACTAAAACGTCTTATTGTAAAGATTTTATTAATCGATTATGTAGTCAAGATCACTCAGCTATTTCTAAAAAAATATTTCCCTTTTCTCGTTCATATCAAGATCTCTTTATTGACTTTCCCCGGGGCAAATGAGTTGATTTAAAACAAAAACCTACTGTACTCAAGTATAAACTCATATTAGTAGTTTTATTCGATGATATATATATATATATATTTTTCATTTTCAATATAAAACAAAAAAAATGCTAAATGTGTGAAAGAATTTGCCTCGCGGAGATTTAATTAAAAGTTTATCCAATATTATCTCTAAAATATATTTCAACTAAATAATGAATGAAAACAATGCATTTTGCAATTCAGTTAAACGTAGAAATAAACAATATAAAGAATTAATATAAATAATTCGGGTATACGAAGACGGTTCATTTATTTATAATCGAAACACATACTCTTGTTATCTTAAGTCGTTTTTTTTTTTCGCAAAATCCTCGGCAGTCGGCATTATTTCTATTTGTCGCGTAAACTGTAGAAGTATCGTATAAATTTTGGTCCCGATGCATGTAAAGAAAAATAAAGGTACATAGTTAAGAGATTATAAAAAGTACTCTCCTTTCCTTTATTTATTAATAAGCGAATAAAATATTGACCAGGACTAAATATGAAAATGTAATAAATTTTCTTTCTTATAACTGCTGTAGCCAAATAAACAAACAAACTTTTAAAGCAAGTTTTGGCTCACCCTGTAAAAAGATCGTGTTGCTACTTAAAGTGAATGTATAAAAAATAATTTATTCTTAAATAAGTGTGGAAGAGGTAGAGAATAATAGACAGAAACTTGGTGAGTTAATTGTGAATTAAAGCTAATTAAAACAATTAAAATTTTCAAACGTAACTCAATCCCAAAATTGATGGAATAGTTTTATAGAAAAATATATAGAAAAATCAGAAAAAAAAAATAACGAATAACCTATTATTTGGAGAGCGTTGGCGCTCGGCGAAATGAACTCGGGCCTTGAAAAGGAGTAAAAATGTTACTTGACAACAAAATACAATTAAACAAATATAAAAATTGTAAGCGTTAAAAATGTACAATATATATATATATATATATATATATATATATATATATGTGTATATATATGTATATATGTATGTATATATATGTATATATATGTATATGTATATATAGGTATATATATGTATATATATGTATATATATATATACACATATATATATGTATATATATATAAAGCTCTCTCTATATATATAGCTCTACCTACGTATTGAGCACTTTTGAAGTAAATACTTAAAGTTTACGCATAAATCTATACTTTTGTATATTAGGTTTATGTGAGTAAATGAAGTAGTTATGCATATATATATATATATATATATATATATATATATATATATATATATATATATATATATATATATGACGAGCCGAGTGCAAAATGTTTTGACGTGAAGCAGTTCGTTACCATATGTGGGAGCAGATGCAATTGTGGTCAAACATTGTTGGATTGTGAACGGGAGAATTGTACACAAATATCTTGTGCGTGCTTGCATATGTTGACAAAATGTTTAAAAATTAATAGAAAAAACAAATACGCGTAGAATATAAGCAAATCAGAAGCATGTATATGCCATCATTTATATTGAAACACCTCCTCGTAGTACAAATTAGAAAAATGTATGCATACATATTTATTCATACTAGCGGGACCTGTGGAAATTCAACAGCGGCACCTTTCATATGTAATATATTGCTACTCGGCATTCTGTTGAATTTAAGCGTTAATGGAAACCCCGCGATATTATTTTAGTCGTTTGGTTAAAACTGTAGAAGTATGTATCTAAGTAATCTGGTTAATGTAGTGTCAGAATATGTCTGTTCATTACGGTTTATCTCCAAAATCCTTATAGGAGTTTGTGACATATTTCCATTGTATGGACGCCCGGCGCGAACGGAAACACCACGATATAATTATACCATCTTTAGACAAAACATATAATACCCTTGGACCCAAGGATCAATTAGGTATATTTTAGTTTCACTTTTACTATTTAATAAAAAGGAGGATAGACGATTATAAAATGCTACGAACATTAAATTAGCGTATCTATATACTAATAATTTAATGTTAGTCGTATGTTATCACATTCTATTCTCCTTTTTAATAAATAGGATCTCCCGATCGAATAATGTATAATCTGGAAACCGTAGCACAGGTACGTACATACGTTAAAGGTAATACGGCATTAATATATATATATATATATATATATATATATATATATATATATATATAACATGGCAAATAAATTTCAGATCCCTCAATCCCTCTTTTCCATATTTATTAAAGAACACATATATACTTGCGCATATATATATATATATATATATATATATATATATATATATATATATATATATAAATAAATATATATAGTCACCCACAAACTGTTTCGCTGTATCACAGTCCACCAGTGTGGCTAAACTAGCGCACATCTCTAGCCAGGGATTGAACCTACAATCTAAGTAATAGTCAGTAGTTCTAACCTCCGGCCCATATATATATATATATATATATATATATATATGTGTGTATGGATATATATATATATATATATATATATATATATATATAGAGAGAGAGAGAGAGAGAGAGAGAGAGAGAGAGAGGAGAGAGAGAGATTGTATGTATTTACCCAGCATTTCTTTAGGCAAACATTATTAAACTTACCAGAAATCTATTCGGTTATGCCTAACTTATACATTTTCCCTAATAATGAATTTTATTATAATTAGAAGAATTTTTAGTTTTCGAATCATTTACCTGATTTGTTTGAGATTCGTTATAATTAAGGATTTGTTTATTTTTAATTCAATAAATAGTGTTTTTGGTGATGAAATTCGTTTTATATTATTTAACAGGTTTTATATAATCGTTATTTTGGTAGGATTTTTATCAGAAGTGTTAAACTTATTATCGGGATAGTAATTTAGTGTATTACATGCCGGAGATAAGAATTATGCTTATTATCTCAAATGTTTTGAATTAAAAACCCAAACATTTGTAGCAACAAACAACTTCACCTCACTTAAGACAATGTTAGTTATAAGTTCCAACATGTATATACATATAGCCAATAGTAATAATAATAATAATAAGAATAAGAAGAATAAGAAGAAGAACAAGAAGAATGATAATAGTAGTAGTAGTACTACTACTACTACTACTACTACTAATAATAATAATAATAATAATAATAATAATAATAATGTATATAATAAAAATTAAATTACTGATGTACGAGAGGCGTGCAATATATAATGCACCTAAATCACTTCCCATACCAGTAGAGCAACGAAACTTGCCACAGTTATTAGTTTTTCTCTACATAGGAACCACCCAGAGTTATGCATTTCTCCCATCGTTTGATGCAGCTCTGGAGACCGTTTTTGTAGAACACCCCAGGTTGGTCCTCCAACCTCAACGTGACTTCAGAAATCAAGGCTGCATCATCTGGGAAACGCTTTCCTTTCAAAAACAACTTCATGGCTGGGAAGAGGTGAAAGTCAGAGGGTGCACAGTCAGGAGAGTAGGGAGGATGGGGAAGGATTTCATAACCACACGCCCGTGCTTCTGATCTGGCGACATGCGAGTTGTGGACCGGAGCGTTGTCCTGCAGGAGGAGGGTAGCTTTGCTGATCTTGCCTCGTCTCTTGATTTTGATAGCTTCCTTAATTTCCTCAAAAGTGAAGCATAATAGGCTCCTGTAATTGTGGTACCCTTTTCCAGGAAATCTGCCATCACTACTCCGTCCTGGTCCCAGAAAACTCAGAGCATGACCTTGCCAGCGGAGGGCTGAATCCTTGCCTTCTTTGGAGGTGGCGAGTCCAAGTGCTTCAATTGCATTGACTAGGCTTTAGTCGCTAGATCATAGTGATGGGCCCAGGTTTCATCCTGTGTAATTAGTCTTTTGAAAACTTTGACTCATCTTCTTGGCATATCTCCAAATTCATCCTCAGGCACTCAACACGTTCTCGCTTCTGGAATGGTGTGAGCAACCTGGGAATCCATCTGGCAGACACCTTATGCATATGCAAATGGTCATGAATGATAGTTTCCACAGACCCTGTACTAATCTTGACATCTTGGGCTATTTGCCGAATAGTAATGTGCCGATCTTCCAAAATGGCAGCCTCAACTTGACGGACAGATGCCTCATCAATGGCAGAAGGGGGACACCAGGTCTGGGAGCTGTTTCCACAGACTTCCGGCAATGTTTGAATTCTTGATGCCAGCGTTTTACGAGGTCATATGATGGGGCATTATCACCATAAGTATCTTTCATTTCATCAAAAGTCTCCTGTGGTGTGCGTCTATTCAAATACAAAAATCGGATTACTGCTCGACATTCAACAGGCTCCATTTCACACCGGACTCAGTTCAAACACCTGTAAAACAAAAACCACAATTAGTTCCGAGCTGTAATTTGCCGCATAACTTGTAGAGATATAAATCATTTCATATGCAAAATTTCAGCTAGATCAGCCAACTGGAAGTGAGTCAGGGGAATTACTTATTGTACCCCCTTGTAATTCTATGATTTTGTATGAATATCAGTGCGAACACTGGCGAATTATGATTTTTTTCCGTCGTGTTTGGTGGTAGGAATATATTGGTTTTAAATAAAGATTTTATCCGGTATTTTATGTAAGTTTCGCATGTCAGTGTGTACACGATTCAATTAACGTGTGCATTCTTTATGGCACGTTTCTATTCTTCAAATCATTCAAATGTTTCAAATTTTTCAAATTATTCTGGCAATTTCTTTTCTATGAAAATTAGTCACGTGAAAGTATCTATTCAGTGACATATACAATTTCAATGCTGTGTTAAATATTGACTCGCTAAATGAATGAATTAGTGTGACCACTTCTCGTGTGTCTGCGTGTTTCTCGTCTCTATATAACTTACATTTTTTTATTTTTACTATCATTCAATTATTTATTGGAATCCAAAATACGATAGTATAAAGAACTGAAACGGGCTTTATAAAATGTAATTTATAAATTTAATTCACCTGAATGAAATTTCCTTTCTTCGGCATAAATAAACAAGAAATAGAATTAAAGTCTCTACTTTAACAGTTTCTTCCCAGAACTGCTAGACTTTGAAATTCCCTTCCGGGTCCCTCCTTGTCTGACTGTACTGACATGCAGAAGTTCCAGTGTAATGTAAACAGACATCTTGCTGCTTAGCTCCCTATAGAGTAGCTTTAAAAATTATGTCTCAGACAATAGCTTCTCCATTACATCAAAGTGGCACTGTGACTTGTTTGGGATAAAAATGCAATTAAAAATATCACCTGTTGAAACGCCGGGCAATTGCATTCATCAAAGTTACGTATAGATGATCAACACATATAGATAATCAACACATATAGATTATCAACACATATAGATTATCAACACATAGATGATCAACACATAGATGATCAACACATATAGATGATCAACACATGTAGATGATCAACACATGTAGATGATCAACACATATAGATGATCAACACATATAGATAATCAACACATATAGATGATCAACACATATAGATGATCAACACATAAATAATCAACACATATAGATAATCAACACATAGATGATCAACACATATAGATGATCAACACATATAGATGATCAACACATATAGATAATCAACACATATAGATAATCAACACATATAGATAATCAACACATATAGATGATCAACACATATAGATGATATACATCTGCTCTCTTACCTATTACTGAGATCAAAGTTTATTTTCTGATTTGCCTTGGGCTTAGTTTTGTTTTGCTTACTTTGGGTCCACGAAATAAAATATATAAATCAAAGTGTAGTATCTGCTCTGTTTTCGCTCAGAAGAGTAAAACATCTTTCCCCAAATAGTGAAAATCTTAGTTTTTGTCTCTATTAAGATTTTCTCTACGTTAAAACTTGTCTCCTCGTGGGAAGACAAGTAAACAGATATCTGCTCAGTGTTGGAGACGGAAAACTCCGAAAGCACACACTATCTTGTCAAGCCACTTTAACCTAGAATGACAAGTATGGCAAAACCTGTATATTTTAAATAGTGGTAAGATTATTGTTCATCTGACGTAAAAAAAAACAACCTGAAGTTTTTGTTTAATATTTAATTGTATACTTTATTTGTTCCAAACATAATCATCTCTAAATATATTTTGCATGGATTAGATTACAATTTGTTTCTCAGTTGTTTGATTCTTTTCCGTTACCTGAGACTTTCACAGAAGAGAAACGCGAATATTGTCAGTATGAAACAAAGTGGTGTTCATACAAGACTCGAATGTGTTACACATCACCGGTTATTGCTATTTGTTTGTTTTTTTTTCAGCATTATTCATGATGATGATGATGATGATGATGATAATTTTATTGACATTGATTTCCTCGATATCTTCTATTAGAAATTCTTTCTTGAAAAATGTCGGGTACTTATGGAAGAGACCACATAAAGATTGTGAACGTTCCTAAGTGAAAGTGTTTTTGTGGAACAAACTGGATTCGAACTTGGCACACCCAAGTATTTGTCGTTTACCACTAAACCATTTTCACATCCTGGTTGTTGTTATTGTAACGGGGAACATATTGGTTTGAGTCGACGTTTTCTTTGACTTGCACCACATCACAATGAGAAAGGTCGCTGAATACGGATACGGAAAGCCGACCTTCTACGCTTGTGTTATCCAGTCAATGCCATCGCAAATTAACTCTCAACAGTCATATCCGGAATTACTTGGTTATAATTAGTTATAATTTCATAATTTCTTTTTTCCCTTTTCTTTTGCTTTGTACTATTCGCACCTAACAAAATTGTAAATTGACGAAAACAATAAAAAGCGCAATTACCCTCTGGATAATTTAATAAATAATTTCATAAATAATAATAATAATAATAATAATAATAATAATAATAATAATAATAATAATAATAATAATAATAATAATAAATCATGAAAACTGAAAGGATATAAATGTAAGACGTGTGTGTGTCACTATACACTGGTACTACAACAAATAAGTAAGGAGGGTCAAAGAGGATGAAAAGACCGAGGAAAGAAAGCACTAGTCAGACCTCTGCTGGCTGAGTGCAAATGAGTGCAAAGAGGACTGGGACCTTGGGAGGTTTATTGCTACCCAAATTCCAGTAAAGACCAATGGTTGCTGCCAACGAGAAATCAATGGTAAGGAGCTGTTGCGATAACGCAAATTCTTTTGCAAAACATCGAATGAGGTAGAGAGTACTGGAAATCTGGGGAGACTTGTTCTCAAACCGACTCCAGAGAACACCATCAATTATCCTCGAATAGCAATCTTTGATGATGGCTTGTGTGACTACTTCTAGGAGTAAATAATAATGACTGGAAACTTGGGAAGCTTCTTACCACCCAAATTCCAGTAAAGACCAATGATTGTTTCCGGTGAGAATGTTAATGGCAAGCAGTTGTTGCGATTATGCAAAATGACTTGCAAAGGTTATCGGAAGAGGTGGAAATTACTTGGATATCTCAGGACACCCGTGGTCATCCAGACTCCAGAGAACACCACCGGCTGTTGTCAGTGTGTAGTCTCTGATTATGGTCTGTGTGAGAGGAAGAAGAAGAAGAAGAAGAAGAAGAAGAAATAATAATAATAATAATAATAATAATAATAATAATAATAATAATAGTAGTAGTAGTAGTTAAAAAGAAGGAAAGTCCTGCCAGATTGTAGATTTTGCCTCGCCAGCAGGCCACAGAGTGAAGATCAGGGAGACTGAGAAGCGAAGCAAATAAACAGAGCTGGCCAGAGAGCTCAAAGGGATCTGGGGAATGAAGAAAGTAAAGATAACGCCACTAATAGTAGCAGGAGTGCTAAGAACGATATCGAAAAACTTTGAAATAAATGGGAGAGATTGAAACCAGAGGGATGGCCGAAAAGATACAACGAATTTCAATAATGAAACCTGCAGAAATATTAAGACAAACCCTTGAATAACACCACACGTAAACTGCACAAAAACTGAACACAGAAACGACTACAGATTCAAAACACAAAAAAAAAATCACATAGAATCATAGAAACTGAAACTGTATAATTGTAAGATACCGTTCTCATCGCCATTTTTGTGTGTGTGTGTGTGTGTGTGTGTGTGTGTGTGTGTGTGTGAGTGTGTGAGTGCCAATATAGGCGGGCATCACACATAATAATGACGGTCAAAGAGGATGGAAAGACCGAGGAGATAAAGCACTAGTCAGACCTCCGCTGGCTGAATGCAAAGAGGACTGGGACCCTGGGATGGCTTATTGCCATCCAAATTCCAGTGAAGACAAATGCGTCGCCGCCAACGAGAAATCAATGGTAAACGGCTGTTGCGATAATGCACATTATTTTGCATATGTTATCGAAAGAGGTGGAGAGTACTGGAAGTCTGGAGATACTTGTTGTCACTCAGACTACAGGGAACATAACAAATTGTTCTCAAAGAGCAATATTTGATGATGGCTTGTGTGACTACTCCTAGTGAGTAAATAATAATAATAATAATAATAATAATAATAATAATAATAATAATAATAATAGATCAATTTATCCACGTTATCAAAAAAACAAGACGATAAAGTGCACGCAATTAGAACAAACGATATTAATGATTAAGTGATTTCACTTGCTGTACTTACACGTGAACAGAAGTTGAGTAGAAAAGGTTTAAGTGGAATTTGAACTTCTCGTTTTGTAATTGAGTCGACATCGATTTAGATAAGAACGGCAACAACAAAAAATCAGAAAATTAAGAAATTTAAACGAAACATTATTATTATTATTATTATTATTATTATTATTATTATTATTATTATTATTATTCCCAATCTCTATTGGCTAGCTGTTGACAATAACAGACCTCTCAAAATCGGAAAACATACGATGTAAGACAGCAGACTATGAATGCACAAACAATTGAATATCATTTTGAATAGAACTCTACAAAAAAAATAAGTGAAAAGCATTTAACATTTTACTGCAGTTTCACTGCACATCCGATCATTATAAGTGTATTAATAAAGCCTTTACAGTTTAAAAGTATTAATCTGAATTTTAAATGATAAAGACAAAAAAGAAATGTCATAGCAGATGGCGATATCACTCCATTGAAATTTGTAAAATAAAGCCATAAGCGAGTTGAATTATTTTTATGTAAGTTTAAAGTTGTATTCAAAGATATGAAGACCATTCGATCTTTAGTAAAACATGTCTGGCTATTGCTTCTGATATGAAGCTGTAAGCACTGTTGAGGTCCCTGGAATGCCGGAAAGCCTTCTATAGTTTATTCCCTCGGACTGCTACACTTTGGAATTTCCTCCCTGTTCCTTGCATCGTTTACTGTATAATAAGTATAATAAAGCCACTGACGCTGAGAGTAGCAGCAGCAGCCGCATAAAATATGTAAATGACCAAAACCGGTGCGTGAAGTGACGTAAGACAAAACTCAAAAACTTTCATGTCGTAATGTTAAAAAAAACAATTATTATACAATTTTCAATCCTCTTAATTGCCTTTTAATCTGTCTCAAACGCGAATATCAACGATTAACATTTTAATATTAATGCGATTTTGAAGCGTAAAAAATTAAAACAATAAAATATACCGAAAAGAAAAATTATATATTGTAAAATATGCAAATATTTTAATAATAAAATTGTAATTTTCATTTTGTTAAATATCTAGTGCAGACGACAAACATAAATCATTTATGCTGATTGGTGGAGGGCGGTATCGGACATAAACATCCTGCCTAATGTTACATAGAATGATCTTTTATTTTCGTACCATTTTAATCACTTTTTTTGCTATGGGAGATAAATTCTGTGCATTTTACTTTTTAAGACGATTTCGTGTGATTTTACGATTTTGCTTGTCAGATTTGGGTTAAAGATTGAAAAATTAGTTAACTGCCTTAAAAGCTAGAATAGTTCGAAAATTTGAAATTATTTTACGTGTATCTAATATGCGAAATAACGTGCCCATTTTGAATTCTAAACTATGTTTCCAAGATTTTCACTCGTAGTCGCCTAAAATGTAAAATCTCATGGTGGTATGTTGAGTGTCCTCATATACATACATACATACATATATATATATATATATAATATATATATATATATATATATATATAATATATATATATATATATATGATTACTTAATTTAATCACATGAATTAATATACGAAAGTGCTTCAACAGTGCTCAATACGATGGTAGAGCTAGATAGTAAGTTATAAAATATATATGGCAATTAAGCTACACAGAAGATTCCGCGTTCCATCCACGCTAGGATTCATCAGGCTTATGCAAGGACAAAATCATCGCATAAGCCTGATGAATCCAAGCGTGGATGAAACGCGGAATATTCTCCAGAAATGCTAACTGGTCCATAGATTCATTTATCTCAAAATTTTACAAAATGATATTTTTTTTTTTAGTAAAACAAAGATTTGGCACAAAGTCAATGTTGAATGGGGTTGGGATGAGGGTTGGCTATCGTCCGCTTATCAATTTTCTAAACTACTCATAATCACCGAAATACCACATTCACGCTATGGGTAAACCGATTTAACATTATCGCTAGTCGTTTGACCTTTTTTATTATTTACAAAAATATATGATCCGTGAAACTGAATACTTTGTGAATCACTATTCATCCTCGACCATGTGTTCAACACTTCCTATATACGCCAACTGATCGTCTTTTGTGTATATGGAAAGAAATTCAAAGGAAGGATTAATTCATTCATATTTAATTTCTTAATCAGCTGAAACCACTTCATACGCGCATCAAGTATCTCAATAGCTTTTATAAAACCCTATGCGTTTCCTTGCTAGTCAAGTCCCTTTGTGTCATGAACAAATAAACCACTAATGCCTTTTCATCCAGTATCATTAATTTGCTTTACTTCAATAAGTTTCCATTTTTTTTTTTTTTATAAAGACATTTAAAATTGTCGTAGTCTTGAAAATTCACTATGTTATTGCTATGCATGGTATGGTATTACTGACAAATTTTATGATTTTAAGTCCAAATTAACAGCTACAGCAGGAATTGGAATACACCCTACTAAAGCCTGGTTGTCACAGCTGGTGAATTTCAAAAATGCAATCTGGACGTGAGAACACTTTTGAAGTACTATACGAAATAAAATTCTGTTTTAAACTTGTAAAAAGTATTACAGAAGCGTATGGAATGCTTCAGACTGCTTTTGGACCGTCTTGCATGAATAAAGCGTCAGTTTTTAAGTGGAATAAGAGATTCAAGGAAGGCAGGTAGTCTGTGAGGGATGATGAGAGGTGTGGGAGAAGTAAGGAAGTCAGAGCACTAGAGTTAATTGACCAAATAATTTCATGGATAAGGGCCGCTGTCTGTCTAGAGAGACAATAAGTGCACAGTCTGACGTGTGGGAACTATACACAATTATTCGCAAGGAACTGAAAATCTGGAAGATTTGCGCGAAGTTTGTCTCAAGGGTTCTTAGAGAAGATCAGAAAGAAAGACGTTGTTATAGGCATCAAGACAGTTTCTCGCCCTCCCTATAGTCCAAACCTTGCTTCCTGTGACTTTTTGTTATTGGCCGAGCTGAAGGAAAACCTTAGAGGCTGTCGTTATGAGGCAATTGAGGAGATGAAATAAGCTGTGACGGAAGACATTGACATGCTCACACAAATGGGACTTCCATGAAGAATTCCAGAAGTTTTTTGGAGCGGTAACAGCAAGTGCATAGCAGCCGGAGGAGATTACTTGGAAGAGGACTAGAGTTTCATGTGTGTACTATCAGTAAAAGTGCCCATACAAAAAAGTCTGAAAACTTATTAGAACATACATCGTAGATGCATTAGTCAAAGAAAATCAGATTTGTTTTGTTATATAACACCAATTAGTGTAACGTATCTTTATTTGATATACTACGCATATAACGATAGTCAATGCTGGTTTAGTAATATTAAGAGAGAAGTGGTGTTAAGAAGAAATGAACAAAAATATAGATCTGTAGGAGTTTTATATTTTGATAAATATATGCTTATAGAGATTATTATTCGCTTTTTGCCTTGGAATAAAATGTATTATACATTTCTGTTTGTTTTTTAGATGGGGATTGATTATTGGTATTATTTGGATTCTTCGGACTAATGTTCTCATCTCCAGAGTTATTTTCACAACGTTTCGCTTGATGTAACCTCCGACCATTTCCAGATGTCCCTTTTTGAAATTGGGAATCTTTCCGTCAGAGGCGAAAATTTGCACGATATTTCCGAGCCCTACCATAAGACACTTTCGATTAACCAGTACATAGTGAGGTTCATCGATAGTTACAGTGGTTGGCCGGAGGCTTTTGCACTCTCTAATAAGAAGGAAGAAACGGTGGTGCATCTGCAATTGGATTAAATCTTCCTCAGATTCGGGGCATCATTCCAGCTGTTAACAAACAATTGGTCCGAAAATGTTAACAAAGTGATGAAGAAGGCACTAGAGGACCTCACCATACATCATCTGACCACGTCATTTTATCAACCCGCCCCCCCCCCAAGTAACAGATTTCAGAGGACGATGCATAACGTTTTAGCGAAAACGGTCAGGATATAAATATATATTAACCAAATGTTGGCGGCTGTCAGATTCCATGTGAGCGAAAGGACGAAATGCTCACTATACTACTTGCTGTAAAACAGAAACGTGATCCTGAAGTTGGACAATATATTAATGCCTCGTAGAGTATACTATGGTGACGAGCAATACGGGATTGCTCGACAAGAGATGCATCGATCTATTACTTTAGTTAGGAATAACATTTGGAAACCCAGGAAAAAGTGATAGAGGACTCGGATAAGAAAACAAAGTCCGTAGATTTTAAGATTGGAGATCTGGTTTCTTGACATTGGCAGCTGTGTGAATGGGAACATTTCTTTTTGGCGGCACTGTAGATAGAGCGAAAAACGCTCTTTAAAATGATATATATAGTAAAGGTATTATAACGGAAACTTATTGGAAAATACATCGTTCGAAATCCAAATTAAAAATTTTCAACCTAATAGATAAATAATAGTTTTCATTGGATTTTTTTTCAGTCAAAACAATAAATCACAATTCTAAGCAACATGGGCAGGTGGTCAATTGCAATTATTGTCCGTATACATAAGTGTTGAGGTCACCTGAGCCATTGCCGATAATTGCCCGGATTAAATTCAAAACACTTCGAGTAAAGGTTTTATTTTAGGTGTGGCAATCGTATAATCGCGGCCATGTACATACATGAGTTAACTTGTATCGTCAAATATGTATCACTCGTGATAAATTTTACTTGATCATTAAGCGTTACACTAATATAGTTAAATTTTCAACCTGTTTTCCTCTTTTTTCTCTTCACTTTCTTTCTCTCTCTTTCTCTCTCTTTCTCTTTCTCTCTCTCCCTCTCTCTTTCTCTCTCTCTCTCTCTATATATATATATATATTATAATAAAGTCGTATTCCTGTCTATTTGTTTTTTCTTGTTTTCATTTGTTTTGTTTTTTTTTTGTTTTTTTGCGGACTTTATCCTCATCTTCATAGTTTTTGTTGTTTCACCACGTTTTGGCCAACTAATCCTCTGCCCTTCTTTATGTGGTTAACCGCGATGGGATAAGATTGCTGAGTCTTGTAATCGTATCCCCACTAATCACTGCCTTCCATAGTTGTTGTTGTTGCACTACATGTTCGCAACTAATTCTCTAGCCTACTTTGGGTAGGATTGGAACCGCTATTTTCACACAGTGTTCACCTGGAACAGAAGAAACTCAATGCCTCTATCCACTACGCCATGAGCTCCGAAGGCCAATCAAGGTTGAATTTTATGATCTCATAAATCCAAGTTTGTGCTCTTATCTGGTCTTTCATTGCCGGGTCAGTAACGAACGGCATTATATATATTAATTTATTTAGTTTTATACGGTTCCAGGTTAGCATTATCTGAAGATAGCGGTAGTAATTACTAGGGATACAGTTACAAGACTCAGCATTCCTATCCCGTCGCGGTTAACCACCTGAAGAAGGCCAAAGGATGAGTTGGCCGAAACGTGATGAAACAACAACAAATACGAAAATGAGGATAACAGTCCGCAAAAATGAATACACCAATTATGAAGCCTGATCTGAAAGGATTCCAAAAATCGGAATCTTATGGGCGTATCGGAATTGAAAAATTTGGGCCCATTTTCTGACGCCTAGAACGATTATTGTAATTCTGATTTTATTTGATTTTATCTTTTAAAAACTCCTCCACTGCTGATAGTAATAACAAAATGACAAATATTTATTTTAAACTACTAGTAAAACTAAAATCTATATATCACCTTCAACAAGTGTGTTTTTACGTGGGAGTAAATATATGCACATTTAACATTTGTTTTTACGGTAATTGGGAAACAATAACAACTTTATAGTTTAATATTTAGAGGTTTATAAAGAATCAGAATTGGTAATTGTAACGGAATCTGAAAAATATTGAAATCACCCCATCACTAATATATATATATATATATATATATATATATATATATATATATATATATATATATATTAGTGATGGGGTGATTACAATATTTTACAAAATACTAGATATTATTTTGTAAATGTGTTGTAAACTTTTGCGTTGCTAATTATTGAGTTTATATATATATATATATATATATATATATATATATATATATATATATATATATATATATATACAGTGCCCCGCAAAAGTTTACAATACACATTTGAAACTGTCAGTTTTTTATATGTCTAGCTTCCAAAGATAGGACCAGTGGGAAAAATAAAAAAAATAATAATTTAACACAACGCTAAAAGAAAACTCAATAAGTAGCAACGCAAAAGTTTACAACACATTTACAAAATAATATCTAGTATTTTGTAGTATAACCATTATTGTTTATTACAGCATGCAGACGTTTGGAGTAATCTCCTACGAACTTCTTGCATAGGTCTTGTGTTATTTTATTCCATTCTTCAACACAAATTCTCTCCAATTCTCGCAGATTTAAAGGTTCTCTTCTATGGACCCGTAATTTCAATTCTCCCCATAAATTCTCTATAGGGTTGAGATCGGGAGATTGACTAAGCCACTTTAAAAGATTCACTTTATTTGAATTAAACCAATTTTGTGTTAGTTTCGCAGTGTGTTTTGGGTCCTTATCATGATCAAAGATCCAGTCTGATTTCAATTTGAGTAATTTTACACTTTCTTTAAGGTTTTCTTCAAGATACTCCTATAAAGTGCTCCATTCCTTTTTCTTTTTATTATTTCCACTTTTCCTACACCTCCTGTACTGAAACAACCCCAGATCATAATGGATCCTCTTCCAAATTTTGCTGTTGGAATGATGTTTTTGACTGGTATTCAGAACTTTTGTTCTCCAAACTTTCGGTGTTTGGGAGTGACAAACAAGTCAATTTTGGTTTCATCTGAAGAAATCACGTTATGCCAAAACTCTAGAGGCTTGCTTGCATACTCATTTGCAAAACCAAGCCTAGCTTTGGCTTAAGAAGCGGAGTTTTCCTTGCTGATCTCGAGAAGATGTCTTAAAGGTTAAGGGTTCTACTGATTATGTCCTTGCTAACTTTAATTTCACCGTTTCCTAAGTCCTTCTGCGGCTCTCCAAGAGTAATTCTACGCGAATTCATAACCTTCCTTGTTAATAACCTTCCTGCACGTTTGGTTATTTTCGAGGATGACTTGATCTGTCCAAATGAAGGGTTGATATGTGAGACTTCCAGTGCCGAATTATTGTTCCAACAGAATTCAATGGAACCATCAACTGTTTGGATATTGTTCTATATCCCAATCCACTTTGATGAAGACTTGCAATTCGTTTTCTGAGCTCTTGACTAATCTGTTTATTCTTTCCCATGATGTGGTTGCTTACAATACGGTTATTAGATAAAGAATGCCGCAATACTTTTACTAATTGATTACTCCGATGTATATTTGTTGTGGAGTTCAGTTGGGTCCACAAAAACGACACAGGAAAACACGTTCAAGTGTATTAAGAAAAAGGTACAAGGATATAGAGAAAGATAAAGAGAATAGTAGTAGTTGCAAGTATCAGTAAGATCTCGCTCCCTGAGATACAATATCCGTTGAGATCTCGGTCCACGGTACCAGCCTTAGAAGCCGATTATATAGGATCTGGACGAGTCCATTATAAGGTGAGATCCCGTTTCACAACACTATTGCATATTCCTGAACATTCTAAAAGCTTCTAAGCATTTTACCATGATAAACTGTCATAAATTATTGAGAAATCTACTGAATTTGATATGTGTTGTAAACTTTTGCGGTGCTAATTATTGAGTTTTCTCTTCGCGTTGTGTTAAATTGTTATTTTTTTTTTATTTTTCCCACTGTTCCTATCTTAGTTTCAGTACATTTTCTGTGCTTATAAAAAGTTTCATTACCATTTGGAAGGCAAAAATATAAAAACTGACAGTTTCAAATGTGTATTGTAAACTTTTGCGGGGCACTATCTATCTCTCTCTCTCTCTATATATATATATATATATATATATATATATAATGAATGAATGACAAAAGTCCATATTCAAAGTTCATGATGTTCACCATCTTACAATTTTATTTTTTTTTATTTAGTGGAGATTTTCAATTCTTGACAGTATATGTTTCGTAGCACAAAATCAATCAATTAATTATTATATCAATACGTGAAACTATTTTGGCCTTAACTCACCAAGAAAAAAATAGAAATAATGAACTCATCAGAAGGAGATAAAGTACGTTTTGACATAAAAAATCCGAAAATTGGAAGCAATTAAATAACTTATGTTTACATTACATCATTTAGAATTTAGAATTTAGAATAATATCAAAAACTTTTCAAAATCTTTCTCGAAACTAAAAGTCACAGAGCGGCGCTAAGGGCCTAAATTATTGTATTTTTATGGGCCGTCCTTTTAGGGGTGTTTAGCCGGGTCAAGATGTGTGAAAAAAAATCGTTATACATTTTGTACATTCGATTTAGTTTATTTTTAATCAGTTAATGTGCCTCATGTTTGTACAGTGGTAACGTCAACAGCTTTGAATACTACAGTTTTGCTTTAAGTTCCGATTCTAGCTGATGGAAACAAAATATTTTTTTTTTTTACTTTTTAAATCACAACTCTATAATAACATATATACGAAACCTGGACGAACTAAAATATCATATTTAAGCGTACTTTACGATCAGGCAAAGCCGCTCCATCGCTATCTAATATATAAAAAGCTATATGTCTGTCTGTCTCCATATTTTCAATCTTTATCTCTTCCGAAACTAAAAGTCGCAGAGCGGCACTAGGGGCCCCAAATGATTCGGTTTTTAATGGACCGTTCTTTTATGGGTCTGTAGCTGATTAAAATTGTTGTTAAAAGGTCAAAATGGGTCAAAACTTAAAAAATCGTTATTCATTTTGTGGATTCATCTTAGTTTATACTTAATTTTTAATTCTTAGTTAGTTCATATCCACGTCACGTGGGTACAGTGGTTACGTCACCAGCTCTGAATGTTACAGTTTTACTTTCGGTTTCGATTATAGATGATGGCCCCCAAATAGTATTGTTTTTACTTTTGAAATCACGAGTCCATAATAATATATACATCTGGACAAATTCAAATACGCTTAATTTATGCAAGTGTCATAGTTATTATTATAGAGCCAAAACTCTATTAAATATTATATTGTATTCAATATACTGTAGTGATTTCAATAGCGCGCACACACACACACATATACACACACGCACATACACACACACACACATATAATATATATATATATATATATATATATATATATATATATATATATATATAATACTTGAGCGCTATCAGATAGAAATCTAACCAGAACATAAACCTCTACAGCCTTTTTTGTTGCCGCCTGTTCCAAGTCCATACACATATAATAACTTTTAAAAAATCATGTTGTTAAATATAGAAATGTATATTCAAAATAAGTGCAACTATTTTATTATATATATATATATATATATATATATATATATATATATATATATATATATATATATATATAAATTTTTGTTGTATTTATAGCACGGGTGTACGAGTGATTTTTTTTTAATGAATTAATTCCTAAAGAAAAACAGAATTTTAAATCTTATTTAACCATAAAAGTTATTGTAACTGTTATATATGCTATATTTATGATTAAATGATGATGATGATTATATATGTTATATATGCTAAAACTAAATGATGATGATGATGATAATTATATATGTTATATATGCTAAAACAAGAAAATTAAGAAAGAAAAAAGCAATTAATTAAAAAAACAAAAAACAACAACATTACAATGTGACAGATCAGGTTGTTATATATTGACAAAATACAAACTATGTGTTTTTTATTAATCAGTCTTCACTTATCACGGCCAAAATCCACTCGAGGATACGGTCTAAGAAAATTATGCAATGCCGATTTAATGATGGACAATATCATGAGAAGATTTTAAATGATGACGAATATTATGAATGGAATGAACAAAGTTTAATTACTTATGACAGTTTAGACAAACATTTGTTGGCATTGGATTTTAAAATTCCCATGTTGTAGTCTGACAGGCAGAAATCCCGTGGTAATGTGTTCTATATATAAATAATTATTTGACAGAAATTCTGTTCATTCAAATTGCGGCTGGTGCGAGGCTAACGCTGGAAGAAAAGGAAATTCATTGTAAGTTATGGTTGCCGTGAATATGTTAAATAAAACGGACTTTGAGACTTAGTCGAGAACTTCCAAAGAAATAATGGATAGATGAGATGAAAATGGCATCGTTTCTTCGGTGACAAAATTGGGGCGGGGTAGGTAAGAAAATAGAATAGAAGAGCTTCTCTCCCACTAGATTGAGAAGTCGATTTTAGTACTCTGTCAAGGCAAGTCTTAGCAACCACATACTAAGAGTAATAGTTTCCTAAAACAATCATTAACATTTGGATTACTTATTTGAAAGGTTATATAAATTGAATAATATTTATGATTTTGCTGTCGTATTCGTTAGCTCGGTTGCCTGAGTGACAATATTATTTTGTAAAAAAAGAAAAGAAATTATGAAATACATACTTCAGCTGTATCAATGATGGTCTTCAGTGATACACTGTCCTCATTGCCGATTTCGAGTTTCGCATCATATCGGCTCATACAACAACCTCGACCTGACTCCAGATGCACAAGATCGTCTCTTTGAAATTTATCAGCGACATGTGCTGACATGGTAAAAAATCATGTTTTGAAAATCTTTGGCTTATGTTTTTATCGACACATCAGTGTGTACCAGTCAGTGACCCTAAATAAACGTGTAGACGAGAAGTATATACTAAAAAATAAGTTACTTTTGAGTTCGTCCTCTGCCATATTTCCTATAAAATTATTTTTGAAGCATCTGATCTTTTTTAGACAAATCCATTTGGATGCAGCTAGTACTTTATTTGTCATTTCCTTAAAAGCATTGGCACTCGAGGCTACCGCTCTATTTTTGTCAATGCTCTGCATGATGATTTAAAATATTTTTTTTAATGTTTTATCGAAAATCTATCCAAACTTAAAGCGCACAATTGTTAGTGCAAAACTTATAAAAGAAAAAAATTATATTAAAAAAAAAACAGCATCAAAGAAAATAATAAATAATATTAAATGTCGAAAAAAAAAAGTTGTTCAAACCACGAGAAGCTAAAACACTCCCGAATGTGTCTTTAAAAAGAAACGTGCTGCTGAGAAAAAAAGACGGAAACAACTTAGCCTAATAAAAACACTTAATGTCAAAATATATGTTACTCGGAGCTTCTGAAGATTGGAAATTTTGGCGGCTTATTGTAATCAGAATAGATGCCAGAACATGATTCGAATCAGTTTCGTCCGGAATGAACTGGTAGGAGAGGGATCGGAACTCTTAACAATGCAAGTGTTGAAATCCAACACGCACGCACACACACACACACACATATATATATATATATATATGCTGGATTTCATCAGATATATATATATACATATATATAAGGATTGTGCACACACACACACACACATATATATATATATATATATATATATATATATATATATATATATATATATATATATATATATATAAACGAAGTGCGTTCAAAAATTAATACTTCCTATTTTATTCCGCCCGAATGGATCAGAGTGGATTGCAAATTGCATCGGTATGGCGACTAAACTTATGTATTCGTAATCTGAAAGTTTCATCTCTCTGTTGCAGATATTGACGGTAGGAGACTCTTAGATAGCAATTCCTGTCAGGAACCTGCGTCAGCAACAGAGATGCATCATTGAATTTCTGGAAAAAGTGCATTATGAACGGTGGTGACTTTGTAGAAAAATAAATTCTGGAACGCAAAAAGTCGCTTGTTTTAATGGTAGGAATTCCGTGTT
>NC_136503.1:36505752-36528252 GCF_053919585.1 Euprymna scolopes
GATGCCTTCTATATTATTATTTTTCTTTAAGCATCCCCCCTGTCATTCAGTTTAAGTTTCGTTTAAAAGCGTTTTAAAAGTTCATTTTGAAGTTATGTCTAATCTCGTTTAAAAATAGGGTAATAAATTTTAGATTGAAATAGACCTAGGAAGTGCCCAGGGGATGGTATATACTAATATTTAAGTATCGCTTTGCGTTTAAAAACGTTTAAGATTTAATTTAAAATAATCTCTAGTTTCGTTTTAATTACGGTAATAATATTTAGTTAAAATAGACTTAAATTGTGTAAAAGTATGGCATATGTTTATATTTAAGTCTCGTTTCAAGTTTAAAATTATTTAAACCGTTATTTTAAAATTATATGCAATTTCGTTTTAAAAAACGGTAATAAATCTTAGATTGAAATAGGTCTAAACGGTGTCAAAAATTGGCGTTTTTATATTTAAGTATATTAAGTATAACATGATCTCGCTCTATTTAAACACACGTTTTGAAACATTTAAAATTTTAAACTTAAAAATTCTCTCTAGATCTCGTTTAAAATGGGTGATAAGATCTACAATAATATAAAATAAAATATTTTGACATGTGTCTATAACTAAATCCCTTTTTTTTATCTTCACGTTTTATCTTTTTTTCTATCCCAATTTATAAGAAGCGATCCTCTTCTCTGTATACATTCCTTCAAGCATTCATTTCTTACATTTAAGCATCCATCTTCTTGGGTTGCTTTTAAAATATAATATTTTTCGGCATTGCAGAGCGGGCATTGTTTTAGCTCTGGGGAGTATGAAGGTTTTTGCTCGATCTTTTTCCATTTCACAGTAAAAGGCGCACCTTCTTTTAACTGCCAGATCTTGTTTGCTAAAGCCGTATTACTTCTCTCTTTTGCTCTAAAAGAGCTCATGTGCATGTAATATCTGTTTAAACGGCCCCTTCGTCATTCCAATGTATTTATTAGTTACGTTTGTGGATGTATTCGTTACAATTGCTACATATACAAGTGACTCTGCTTTACAATTCCCTTCAAACGAGCACTCATTTTTGGCTCTGCAAGAGCATGTTGCATTTTCCCTCTCTATTGGTTCTCTAGAGATGATGGATTTTATTGACGGTGTTGTTGAGTAGCTTATTTTAATTGTATTTCTATTGAATATTTTATGTAGCATATGCTTTTTGGAAAATGTTTATCTAGTAGTTTCAAGAACAACCGTCCTACTTTAGTTTTTATATTTAATGAAAATGGAGGTAGAAACCAAATTACTTTCCGTCCTCTATTTTTTTTGTTTTTTTGTTGGTTATGGGTTGGTTCGAATCTTATTTTTTCTTTAAATCCACTTTTATGGGGCGCGTCATTGTAATATGGAGCTGCTTGTTCAAATACTTCTGCATTTGAAGACAATGTAGATATTCTTTTGCTCACATTTGCTACCATATTTTTAAATATTGTCGGGGGGTGGCATGAACCTTTGTTTATGTATACTAATTTTTCATTTGGTTTAAGAAAGGCTTCATATATTCTTTTTTGGAGATCTAAAGTTACGTCTAAGAAGTCCACTTTATGTAAATTTGTGGATATTATTATTTTAAATCCTAACTCCTTGAAATACTTTTCTATTTCTTTTCTAAACCTGTCTAATGGATTTCCATTGTAATTTCGCGATAGACATAAACCATCATCTCTATATAGTCCGAATTAATGATCTGGGAATTTCTTTTCTAAGTTGGTCAGTATAAACAGTCCGACTAAATCGCACACGTCTGCACTGTCATAGGCCCCCATTGCGACGTCAAATTGTCCTCATCGTTTGTTTTTTTAACCCACGTTTTTCCTTCGAAAAACAAAAGAGTCTTTCTTGCTTGCATAATTGTTTCTATATCTAGGGTGCTTATCTTTCTATATTTTGATGCAAATTGTAATGTCTTTTCTAAGATTTCTTTAGTAATGGAGGGATAAAAATCCACTATATCCATCTGTGTGAACCTGCAATTTTGCGGTTCTTCTATATTTTTAAACCAGTCCAGGACTGAGTTTGTATTTGCCCACAATTTAAGGTTCAAATTTCTTTTTACATCCTTAACTATCTCCTTGATAATGAATTTGCTAGCCAGGCCTATCTCACTTTTGGCGGGGTTAATTAGCCTACAGGTTGGTTTATTTTTGAAATTGTCTTTGTGGTCTTTTAAAGTAACAAATCCGTTTTTCTTTACTAATCTATCGACTCTATACTCTATGGCTATCTCTGTGGCTTCTTTATTTATTGATTCATAAGTTCCCTTTTCCGCTAGTTGGTATTTATCGGTAATGGAATTTAATATTAATTGTGTTTTCTTTTCTTTATCCATAGTGTATAAGTTTTTTGTTTTGTCTGAGAATATGATCGTCTCATTTTTTCTTTTCTTTATTTTTTTTATGTCAGCGGTTATTTCTTTTTAGAATTTGTTTGATGTGTGTTTAAATTCAAGTTTGGGGATTATTTCTAAAAGTTCTTTTTCAAATTCCTCTATTTCGTCAACTTTTGGAGGGTACTTAATCGATTTTAGTCCGAAGTTATTTTTTTCATTTTCTTTGGCGTTATTTCCGTTTATGATTTTCCATCTCATTCTCTTTACTACGTCTTCGATTTTTGCCAGCAGAATTTTTGTATAGAGCTGGTTGCTTGGTGTTGGTATGTTTTTTATCGAGTAGTTTAACGTGTATTTCTCCATCTCTGGTGTTTTTACAAAGAAGTTCCGGCGGTTTTAATTCCTGTTTTGTGTTCTTCCTTTTCGATAGTGCTCGACCACTGGGTTATTGGTATACACCGCAAGTACCTGGTGGGGGCTATTATACTTGTACTTTTTTGTAGAAAAAGAAATCCCATACAGTGCTCTATCATTAGGGAAAAACCTTTCTCGAAATAAGAGCAATATATTTTTTTGTATAATATATACAGGAATTTACATTTATATCTGTAGTCGGTACCGACGGTTTCAAGCCCGGTAGTTGCGGACTGCTCTTAATGTCCGCCTCAGGCTCTCTTCAGCCGACTCTCATCTGTCTTTAACCGGAACCGGAACTCTATATATGACAGTTAAAATATATATGGCAGTTAAAAGAAGAAGGTGCGCCTTTTACGGTGAAATGGAAAAAAAATCGAGCAAAAATCTTCATACTCCCCAGAGCTAAAACAATGCTCGCACTGCAATGCTGAAAAATATTATATTTTAAAAGCAACCCAAGAAGATGGATGCTTAAATGTAAGAAATGAATGCTTGAAGGAATGTATACATAGAAGATGATCGCTTCTTATAAATTGGGATAGAAAAAAAAGATAAAACGTGAAGATAAAAAAAGGGATTTAGTTATAGACACATGTCAAAATATTTTATTTTATATTATTGTAGATCTTATCACCCATTTTAAGCGAGATCTAGAGAAAATTTTTAAGTTTAAAATTTTAAATGTTTTAAAACGTGTGTTTAAATAGAGCGAGATCATGTTATACTTAATATACTTAAATATAAAAACGCCAATTTTTGACACCGTCTAGACCTAGATTTATTACCGTTTTTTAAAACGAAATTACATATAATTTTAAAATAACGGTTTAAATAATTTTAAACGTGAAACGAGACTTAAATATAAACATATGCCATATTTTTACACAATTTAAGTCTATTTTAACTAAATATTATTACCGTAATTAAAACGAAACTAGAGATTATTTTAAATTAAATCTTAAACGTTTTTAAACGCAAAGCGATACTTAAATATTAGTATATACCATCCCCTGGGCACTTCCTAGGTCTATTTCAATCTAAATTTTATTACCCTATTTTTAAACGAGATTAGACATAACTTCAAAATGAACTTTTAAAACGCTTTTAAACGAGACTTAAACTGAATGGCGGGGGGGGGTTGGATGCTTAAAGAAAAATAATAATATAGAAGGCATCATCGCATACTTTTTAATTTATTGCTTCAAATGTATTACCTTATTAAAGTAGCATACAAAAAACAAACAAAAAAATAAAAAAATAAAAAAAAATAAATAAAAATAAAGGATAAAATAAATAAATAAATAAATAAAAATTATGGTGTGCATATATAGAGTTCCGGTTCCAGTTAAAGACAGATGAGAGTCGGCTGAAGAGAGCCTGAGGCGGACATTAAGAGCGGTCCTCAACTACCGGGCTTGAAACCGTCGGTACCGACTACCGATATAAATGTAAATTCCTGTATATATTATACAAATATATATATATATATTATATATATATATATATATATATATATATATATATATATATATATATATATATATATATAGTCTTTGGAGTCTTTAGACCTTTAAAACTATAGAAAAAAACTTATTTAATTTTTATATTTTTTATCAATCGTTAGAAAACTATTTAGTCAGTAAGTCATTTAATAACCTGCAATCACTGCATCAACTTGCTCTCTCGAATTCACTATAGTACTAATGGTAATTTAAGGGATCATAAGTTCGTTACCATGAAACACTGTTTCGGGGATTTGAAGCAAAACAGTGTATTAAATCATGGCTCCCTAGCAGTGTTAATCAAACACCACCTCCCTTAATCTTAAGAAGAAAAAATGTTACAGGTATTAACTCTTGTTTCCTATTCTTAATTAATTTGGCTAGCCTATTCATGTTATAAAAATGAATTTCTTACCTGTAAGAATCATCTGTTTCCAAATTCAAAATGATATATTTTTAATTTACCAGTCTAGTATTTATAAGATTAGGAGTAATCCATTTGACTACCTATCACCCCCCTACTATGAATAGTACTTTATATATTTCCATTCTTATTTATTTAAAATTAAAAATATATAAAGATTAAAAATATTTATAAATATATACATTTTTTTTATATAATACATACATTACTAATGTAGTTTTGGATTTCCTTTATTAATATATTCTGATTAATTTTATACGATTCAAAAGCATTATGATAACGATCAAATGCGTTATTTAACTGTTTAAACATTTTAGTTTTATCCCCATTTTGTTTTATCATCCTTATTACTAAGCTAGAAACTGGAGGTATAAAATCTATTAATTTTAAGGTAACGCGAGCTATTCTCAAAAATTCTGACATAATGGTTCCATAAAACATAAAAAACAGGGCAGGTACTATCTTTATGCGGGATACGAATTATTTGAAAGAGGAAAGAGTTTCTATTATCGAATATTTTATAAAGAAAAATCCCATCCGTAATTTGTATATCGAAATCCAGAAATGTGGCCTGTTGTCCTCTATATTCACAATTCAATTCTGACTCTTTTGGATATATAAGATGTTTATATTTTTCAAATTCATCATTATCGTTTATATATACAAGATCATCTATAAATTTTCTACACCCATGAAAATTATATGTTTTAGATAGATCATTTTTATTATATATATACTCGAGTCTATGTAAATACAGATTCGCCCAAAATGGTGCAGGATCCAATCCCATTGGGATACCTATCGTTTGGAGTAATATTTTATTTCCTATTTGAAAATAATATTTTTTAATAAGATGACTTACAAGTATTTTTAAAATACCTTGAGAAACACTAGTTTTGCTCTTTTTATTTTTACACTAGAAAGCTTTATAGTTTGAAAAGTCTCTATTTTTTTTTTAATTTTCACCCCAAACAAGGCACAGTGCCACTTTGAAGTAGGGGAGCTACTATCAGGGACATAATTTGCAGGGACATTATGAAGGGATGTGAGTAGAAAGATATTTGTTTACATTATACTTGCATTTCTGCATATCAGTACAATTGGGAAAGCAGAATCCCGGAAGGGTGTTCCAAAAACTTGCAGTTCTGGGGAAGAAACTATTGGAGTAAAAGGCTTTCTTGCACCTAGGGATCTCTACTGTAAAGGGGTGGGACTTAGTTGCTTGTCGGGTTTGTCGGGGGTAGTTACGTCGAGGAGGTACAAGTATTTGCAGTTCATCAGACCATTCACCATTAAAGTAGAACAGGCAGAGGGATGCAACATCTCGTCGATGGGACAGAGGCTGAAGCCTAGATGACAGTTCAGGACCTATCAGGTTGGCGACTCTCTTTTGAACCCTGTCCAGGAGTGAGAGACAAGCAGCAGATGCACCAGCCCAAATGTGACAACAGTACTCCATACATGGGCGAATGGTTGCCTTATAGAGGTACATGATACTTTCAGGCGTAAGTAATTTTCTAGCACGGTAGAGAGAGCCCACCTTCTTAGCAGAAGCCTTGGCAATGCTCTCAATGTATCCATTCCAGTTCATATTCCCTATAAACGTTAGGCCGAGAAGTTTAAAAGAAGTACTTTCAGGCAATGTGTTCTTGGCCATTGCTATTGGTGGTAGAGAATGTTTCTTGTAGTTATTGAAATAAACAAACTTAGTTTTGGCAGCATTGAATGTGACCATCCATTTTTGTCCCCATTCCACTACAGATTAGAGGTCATCCTCTAGTTTTTCTGCCATTTCCTTAGAATGTGTTCATTTGTTTTCCCCTCATATATGTTGGTATTTATTTGCTCCCTCACCGAGCAAATTAAGCACAAGGCCGATTTTTAATGTGAGGAGTGAAGGGGAAATGGGGACCAACTCTCCGGGGAGTAGGGGAGCTGGATAGTGACAATTGGTATGAAGGGTTGCCCCTATTTGACCAAGGTCTTATATGTAGAGTTTCCCCCACATATGTTCTTTGCTTGAACTTTTGTGTCCAGCCCTCATATATGTTATAGAGAGTGGTGTCATCGGCAAATAAACCCATCTCCGAAGCAATTTTATCAGGGAGGTCATTTATGAATATCAGGAATAATAAAAGTCCAAGGATTTACCCCTGAAGTACTCCCGCATTTATATCATATTGTTTAGATGTACGACCGTTTAGGACAACTTGGATTTTTCTCTTATCACCTTTAAAAGCTATATATATATATATATATATATATATATATATGTGTGTGTGTGTGTGTGTGTGTGTGTGTGTGTGTGTGTGTGTGTGTGTGTGTGTGTGGTATATCTAAGACCAACAATAGGAAAATAGGCTAAAAGCTCTCAAAAAAGCATATTAAAATTCTTTGTGGTGTAACGGATAAAGTACTTGGTTAATTTAATTATAAGTTACACTCTTTCTGGGGTTAAAAGTTCAGTCCTCAGTGCAGGTGATACTCACGAATTATTTAGGACTTCCACTCGGTCATGGCTGACGGAATGACAGCATGCTACCCCCTTTGATTAAATAAAAGGGTTCTGTTTGAAATTTCGTGCAAAGTATTTTCGATGATAACTTTAATTAGGAAAATTCTCAACTATATCTCGGGATCGATGCCTTTTTAAGTCAAATATAAAAAAAAAAATAATTGTCATAAAAGTTTCGATATGTATCAATACTTTATATTATTATTCATTTATCCTTTCAAATTCTCTCATAATAATCTTTATCATTTTTCTCCGCCATCGTATAGTTTCAATTTACGACTGGCTAAAACAAGTTTGTGATTTTTTTATGTTTTCCGGTTATATGTTCAGCATTATTTGCGCCTGTACGATCATGTTTAAAGTCAGCATGCAATCTCTTATAGTTTGCGACAGATCAGAATCCGAATAGCATTTATCAAACCATTTCTTTGCTTGAACAGTATATATTTCATCAGAAAGCAATGCTTTATCATCGCAAGAAATTAAGAGTTTCCATTTTTTTTTCAAAGTTTGCAACGGTAGCTTTACTTGAATAATTGTAATTTGTAAATTAATATTCGATTGGGCGTAACATTTGATACATATTATTTCAAGGTTCTGTATAGCCAGCCAGCCCACGGCATTTAACCTGGGCGGATTTAAATCGGCTTACTCCAGGGGAATAAGAGTCTAGGGAATATAAAATTTACAAGCGGTCCCCAGTCGCATGCATATCCTGGTTACGGGAGATAAAAACGTTCGGTTTTTGCAAATGTTGCAGGGAGGCGCGACAGTCTCCTACATACAGCGCCTGGTATTCCCAAATGGTTACCCATCTGATACTGAACAGGCTCAACGTTGCTTAACTTCGGTGACCTAACGGGAACGGATGTGTATACGGAATAATCATATTGACACACCGATTCTGGTTAGATCACCGTAGTTAAACGAGGTTGATCTTGATGAGTACTAAAATGGGTGACGGTTTGGTAATACCAAGTGCTGTATGTGCTCTAAAGTCTGGAGAGGGATGGACGCCGCCAAGCTATTCTTGCCAAAGACACGCTGAATGAAATAATGCAGTGCTTCCACGCCAAAATCACATGGACGTTTTTTTTTTTAATTATTATTATTGGAGTCATACAAATGTCAAGCCAGGGCCTCAGTTAGTGATATGTTATAAACTTCAGATCATCCAAGGAATATTTCAGAGAGTTGCTATAAGTACCATCGGTATATAAATGAACGTGTTAGATACGATGAGATTTGAATTCCGTTTGCTCAATTTATCGTGCGCGTAAATATTTGTTACGTCACATTACTATCCTTTAGAAAAACAAAAGCAAAAAATGGCGAACCCGGATGAAACCACCGAGTCTCGTCATTAAATCGTTTTCGGATACTAGTTAAGCAGAATTTCCTGGATCGTGTGACAAAAAAAAAAAAAAAAAAAAAAAAGAATAGCGATATGCCACACATAAGTGTCAATAAGCTACCGGAATCACATTACAAAGTTTCACTTTCGTGACACACACACACACCGTATAACTGACGTTCTGTGATCCACGTCACTTTATCTGTTCAAGCCAACGTGATTTGTAGAATTATTAAAAATAGCTAATGTCTTGTGAACATTCATCATGTAACATAGCGCGGTTAATGCATGTGAAGTGACGCCACCGGTGGGGAAAAATGACTATGGAAAAAAAAAGAAAAAGAACGATCAAGAGAGAGACGTGAGCAGGGAACGAGATAACGTTCGAGATCTCGTGAGAGACGTGGAGAAGATCACTTGGGTGACGTCACGGCTGTGCCAATGAGGGCATAAATGTTGTTGCTACAAAGAACAAGCGAATTGGGGTTGTTTCCCATTCTTTGTCTTGATCTCATTTGCGACTGAAACTGCACACAACGTGTGTTGGTCCGCGGAAAACGGTACAATCAGATTAGTGAAGTATTTGTTTTGTTTTTTGTTGTTGTTTTTTTACTGGATGGAGGGATATTAATGACTGTCGAGTAGAATGTGAGACAATGCCGTGATGATTGGTAATGGTGTAACTTGGATAGAGTTTGACGTTTCTGAATTTTTGAGATAAGGATTGGATATATGTATTATTATTCATCGGACTACTGTTCTCATATTCAGTGTGATTTTCACAACGTTTCGGTCGATATAACCTCCGACCTTCTCTAGGTGTATCTTGTGGAACTCGAGAATGTTTCTGTCGAACTCGGGAATTTGGACGGAATTTCGAGCGGAACCCTTTATTTACTTCACGGGGGTAGCATTCTTTTGTTCCGTCAGCCATGACTTAGGGCCTCTATCCAGTCATGTCTGACAGAACAAGAGCACGCTACCCCCGTGAAGTAAATAAAGAGTTCCGCTCGAAATTCCGTCCAAATTCCCGAGTTCGACAGAAACATTTCTGAGTTCGACAAAATACGCCTGAAGAAGGTCGGAGGTAATATCGACCGAAACGTTGGGTAAAGTTTGATCATTTAAATGGACGACTCAACAAAAATTTATTTGCATTAGATATGAAAATAACCATTTTCATATACAGCATGGGAAGCAGCGCTGCGGTAGTGTTGTAAGAACGAAATGATGTCATCAGTAAAAAAATATTTATAAAAAGAAAAAAGAGTACGTTAGAGAGGACGATCACATTAGAGACGTGGATCACGTTCGATAGCACGTTAGAGACGTGGCTGGCGCCATGACGTAACGAGAAGCCACGCTTGGCGGGATAATGAGGAAATATATGTTGTTGTTACAACGGTAAAAAGCGAGTTGAAGTTCTTTACTATTCTTTGTCTACTTTGCGACTGGGACTACAACGTGTTGAATTACGTTACATTGTGTTTTACACATGCACAATATATATGCACAAAGTAAACTTAAATATGTGTTAAACGTCCTATTAAAACAATGACCTTATTTATTAAATGATTTTCGTATATATATATTTATATATTTCTGAATTAATTCATCAATTGAAAGCTAGCTTAGAGACCTAAGTTTAGAATGTTTTTCAATGGTGGAAATGTGTTTATGGACGATATGTCTTATTATTTTTTCGTCGATTTTATAATTAGTGTGCATTTAGTTACAGTAGAATATGTTATTATTATTATTATTATTATTATTATTATTATTATTATTATTATTATTAGCAGAGGGTGCGTCCTGCTTTCCCCGGGTGTAAATACGCTTAAATATGATATTTTAATTCATGCAGATCTCGTATATATTATTTTAAAGTCGAGATTTCAAATATAAAAAAAGTATTTAGCTAGAATTGAAACCGTAGCATTCAAAGCTGGTGACGTTACCACTGTACCAACATGACGACGTATAAAGTGATTAAAAAGATGAATGTACAAAATGTTTAAGGATTTTTGTCAATTTTGACTCATTTATGACCACTTCAAAATAATTTTAACCGGCTAAAGACCCATAAAAGAACGGCTCGCAAAAAAATCCAATCATTTGAGACCACTAGCGCCTCTCTGCAACTTTTAGTTTCGGGGGAGATAGAATTTGAAAATATGGAGACAGACAGACAAACAGATATGTAGCCGTTTATATATATTATTATTATTATTATTATTATTATTATTGTTGTTGTTGTTGTTGTTGTTTGTAATGCCGGCTAAAGTGTGTTTAAGTTGTTAATAGACGATATAATTTGGGAAGTTGTTATTAATAAAGTTTTTTTTTTTATGTCAGAGGGTGCCTTATAAAATATTTCGTTAATGGATGACTTGTGTTTGGTTAGTAGATGAGATTTTTTTTACTACGGCCATTTTATATATATATCGGGACATTCACTTTTAAAATTGAGAAGACAATTCTTTACAGGCTGATTTTTTTGTATGGATAAATAATAAATCTATCAATGTCGACTTCAATTTCTATATCAAGGAACGGAATAGTGTTATTTCTATTTATTTCATACGTGAAATTTAGTACCGAATTATTTTTAAGTGTGGTTTGGATTTTTGTTAGTTCATCCAAATTTTCTGTAAATAAAAGTACGTCATCGACATACTTTATGCAAACGGATAGTTTCAGTATGTTATTAAAGATTTTAGTTTCCAGGTTGGTCATATAATATTCGAAAAACAACGGCTTTTATAGACGTTTCAATAAATTCGCCAAACGCAATTTTTAATTCATCATTCACCTGAAGATGACTCATGAAAGTCGAAAACCTCGCGACTATGGCAAATTTTTTCTTACACTCGAGTAGAAGGTCTAAATATAACCCGCCAAAAAAAAAAAAAATGAATTGCAAGAAAAACAAACAGGAATTATCCCTACTGTTCAACGAAATATGCATAAAATAAAAAATGCTGCACAAATATATATATATATATATATATATATATATATATATATATATATATATATATATATATATATATATATTACATGTTAGTCACCACTTATCAAGGCCTGGAAGCTACTCGGAGATAAGGTTTATTGCGTGTACAGTAATCAATGGAATAACATTGTAGTAATCGTTAGTAATAGAGATTTGATAAAATGTCTTACTTAAGGGTCAGTTTGTCAGGAATTTGTTTATGTTGGACTTGAAGACATCCAAGTTGTAGTCAAGTGGGAAACAGGCAAACGGAAGAGAGTTCCACAAGCTTGCACTTCTAAGAAAGAAGCTTTGTTCATGGAATCTACGTTTTGATTTAGGCACAGAAAAAAAGAATTGGGAAAATTATTGACAGTGGTTTCAGCTAGACGGGTGTTTTTCGTGAAGGATTGGCGAGGAGGATCAGAGATTGGAGCTCAGACGAGCACTTACCATGGAAATAACGATAAAACAAAGATAGGCTCGCAACGTCTCTTCTGTGGAAGAGAGGTTGCAGGGAAGAGAAAACGACATTCCCCCACTATGCCACGAAGTCTATTTTGTACTATGTCAAGGTAGAATAGGCTGTTTTTAGCAGCTCCTGCCCCGATGTGGCAGCAGTACTCCATCCTTGGACGTACTTGGCTTTTATATATATATATATATATATATATATATATATATATATATATATATATATATATATATATATATATATATATGTTATTTATTTTGTTTTTGCTATACGTTTTGAATGAATTCAATTATTTATGATTAGTGCATTGTTACCTAAATGCGAGTTGGGAATAATTTTCCCTTTAACCAACTTGGTATCCCCACATGGGGAGCGGCATACATACTGTTTTTAAAATATAGTTATCCACTGACACGTGTTTCGCCGTCCACGACTCATCAGAGTGGCTAAATCTAGCGAGATTCGAAATCGGGACTCCACGGTAATGAGCCTAAACTTTTAACCTGCTCGTCCATCTCACACGACTGTCTGGATATATCGCGATTTACTTAAATGTTATTTGTTTTTGTTTTTGCGATACGTTTTGAATGAATTCAATTATATATATATATATATATATATATATATATATATATATATATATATATATATGTGTGTGTGTGTGTGTGTGTGTGTGTGTGTGTGTGTGTGTGTGTGAGAGAGAGAGAGAGAGAGTGAAAGAGAGAGTTAGATATATGCATATGGTTATATATGTGTACCTATTTACTATGCCTCCCCACGGGACAGAGTTAGACACCAGGGTCGTTTTTTAACGTGGAGAAAAGGTACAAAAATAAAAATTGTCTCAGTCGTGAAGGATTTCTCCTCCACCGAAAGAGAACAAGAAATAGAAGTGCAGCATCTGAAGAACAGATAGTATTTATTTGCTCCCCCACCGAGCAAATTAGGCACAAGGCCGATTTTTAATGTGAGGAGTGAAGGGGAAATGGGGACCAACTCCCCGGGGAGTAGGGGAGCTGGATAGTGACAATTGGTATGAAGGGTTGCCCCTACATTGACCAAGGTCTTATCTGTGGGGTCGCCCCCACATAGGGTCTTTGCTTGCAGTATCTGCCGGAACAGATGGTATTTATTTGCTCCCCCACCGAGCAAATTAGGCACAAGGCCAATTTTTAATGTGAGGAGTGAAGGGAGGGGGAAGGGAAAAGGGGGACCAGCTCCCGAGAGGTGGGAAATGGGAGCTGGTTAAAGGTCAGGTATGTGGGGTTGCCCCCACATCTGGTCTTTGCTTGCAGTATCTGCCGGAACAGATGGTATTTATTTGCTCCCCCACCGAGCAAATTAGGCACAAGGCCGATTTTTAATGTGAGGAGTGAAGGGAGGGGGAAGGGGAAAAGGGGACCAGCTCCCGAGAGGTGGGAAATGGGAGCTGGTTAATGGTCAGGCATGTGGGGTTGCCCCCACATCTGGTCTTTGCTAGTCATAGCTAGTCATAGCTTGCACCATCTGCCGGAACAGATGGTATTTATTTGCTCCCCCACCGAGCAAATTAGGCACAAGGCCGATTTTTAATGTGAGGAGTGAAGGGAAGGGGAAGGGAAAAAGGGGACCAGCTCCCGAGAGGTGGGAAATGGGAGCTGGTTAAAGGTCAGGCATGTGGGGTTGCCCCCACATCTGGTCTTTGCTGGTCATAGCTAGTCATAGCTTGCAGTATCTGCCGGAACAGATGGTATTTATTTGCTCCCCCACCGAGCAAATTAGGCACAAGGCCAATTTTTAATGTGAGGAGTGAAGGGAAGGGGAAGGGAAAAGGGGGGCCAGCTCCCGAGAGGTGGGAAATGGGAGCTGGTTAATGGTCAGGCATGTGGGGTTGCCCCCACATCTGGTCTCTGCTAGTCATAGCTAGTCATAGCTTGCAGTATCTGCCGGAACAGATGGTATTTATTTGCTCCCCCACCGAGCAAATTAGGCACAAGGCCAATTTTTAATGTGAGGAGTGAAGGGAGGGGGAAGGGAAAAGGGGGACCAGCTCCCGAGAGGTGGGAAATGGGAGCTGGTTAATGGTCAGGCATGTGGGGTTGCCCCCACATCTGGTCTCTGCTAGTCATAGCTAGTCATAGTTTGCAGTATCTGCCGGAACAGATGGTATTTATTTGCTCCCCCACCGAGCAAATTAGGCACAAGGCCAATTTTTAATGTGAGGAGTGAAGGGAGGGAAAGGGAAAAAAGGGGACCAGCTCCCGAGAGGTGGGAAATGGGAGCTGGTTAATGGTCAGGCATGTGGGGTTGCCCCCACATCTGGTCTTTGCTAGTCATAGCTAGTCATAGCTAGCCATAGCTTGCAGCATCTGCCGGAACAGATGGTATTTATTTGCTCCCCCACTGAGCAAATTAGGCACAAGGCCGTTTTTAATATGAGGTAAAAACCAGCTCCCCTAAAAGTAGGCAAAAAGGGGGCACTCTGGTTACCAAAAATAATAATTGTCCCAGTATAGAGGGTTTCCCCTCCATTGACCGGTACAAATTATCTTAAGTGCAGCATCTGCCGGAACAGATGGTATTTATTTGCTCCCCCACTGAGCAAATTAGGCACAAGGCCGTTTTTAATGTGAGGTAAAAACCAGCTCCCCTAAAAGGGGTCACTCTGGTTACCAAAAATAATAATTGTCCCAGTATAGAGGGTTTCCCCTCCATTGACTGGTACAAATTATCTTAAGTGCAGTATCTGCCGGAACAGATGGTATTTATTTGCTCCCCCACCGAGCAAATTAGGCACAAGGCCAATTTTTAATGTGAGGAGTGAAGGGAGGGGGAAGGGAAAAAGGGGACCAGCTCCCGAGAGGTGGGAAATGGGAGCTGGTTAAAGGTCAGGCATGTGGGGTTGCCCCCACATCTGGTCTTTGCTAGTCATAGCTAGTCATAGCTAGTCATAGCTTGCAGTATCTGCCGGAACAGATGGTATTTATTTGCTCCCCCACCGAGCAAATTAGGCACAAGGCCAATTTTTAATGTGAGGAGTGAAGGGAGGGGGAAGGGAAAAGGGGACCAGCTCCCGAGAGGTGGGAAATGGGAGCTGGTTAAAGATCAGGCATGTGAGGTTGCCCCCACATCTGGTCTTTGCTAGTCATAGCTAGTCATAGCTTGCAGTATCTGCCGGAACAGATGGTATTTATTTGCTCCCCCACTGAGCAAATTAGGCACAAGGCCGTTTTTAATGTGAGGTAAAAACCAGCTCCCCTAAAAGGGGTCACTCTGGTTACCAAAAATAATAATTGTCCCAGTATAGAGGGCTTCCCTCCATTGACTGGTACAAACCATCCCAAGTGCAGCATCTGCCGGAACAGATACTACACTTTGATCTTGACCCGAAGGCCGAGAACGTAATTATGTGTATGCACAGGATTTACTTCCAAACCAGCCATTAGGAATTGTTTAATATAGCTGGTAGGCGTAAAGGGATGTAATACTGGGCTATATTTAGTTTAATGTTATTCTATATAAAGAAGATAAATAAGGGCGCGAAAGCCCTTCGTTAAAATTCAGATTTTTTTGTGAAATGTTACCAATAAGTATCAGACAATTACAACAATTTATACAATACTGTGTTTTGTTCAGAGAATCAATTTTACACGTCTTACAGCGAAATTTCTTAGTGATTTATTTGAGCACATTTATATACGTCATCGAAGGAAATCAGTTAGAATATAGATGTAAAATCAGTTTTGATGAAACTTGGATGTTTGGATCCCAGTATAAACCATCGAGTCAGATGACTAAGCGAATTGTCCAGAATTTGCTGGGTCGCATCACATAAAGAAAGAGAAAAAAAGTATGACTTCTTTCTTTTTTTAATTTCCACTCGACACATAATAGAACTATTCCGCACAATGGTGCCAAGAATCTGGACTTTCTTGACACACCCATATCATAATCTGCATTCGGGGCTTCCCGGTATTTTCATGCGTTTAAGTGGAGCAAAGATAGACCGGAACCACAACATTTCCAGGAAAGAAAAGTGAGTGAAACGATTTTTTTACGTTTCTAAATTTTTCAGATGAGGATTGAGTATTCGTATCATTCTCCGGACTACTGTTCTCATTTAAGATGTTATTTTCACGTTTCTGTCGATGTAACATCCGACTTTCTTCAGATGTAGCTTTTCGAACTCAGGAATCTTTCTGTCGAATTTTTGAATCTGCATGGAAATTCGAAAGAAACCCTTTATTTAATCAACGGGGATAGCATGCTCTCGTTTCATTGCGTTTTGACTTATTTTAAAGCGTTTTTTTTTGTTGTTCAAAATGAGCTTAGTATCCACTCTGTTCAGTTTGAACGAAATAAATATGGCTTCTGTAAGCATTACACGAGAACCCTTGATAATCGCTCAAAAACCGAAAATTAAACAAAATACTGGTAGAACATTACACTGTTGCGCGATTGATGTTTATTAGACGCTTTTCTACTAGTATTTTGCTTAATTGCTTTCATTTTGGAGCGATTATGTAATGCCTATGCCAGCCATTTTTTTTTTCGTTTTAACAAAACTAGGTTTGTTTTGAATAAAAAAAAACGCTTTAAAAGAAGTTAAAATACATGAGTAACTCATCTTGCCTTACGTAACATTTATTTGTTGCATATTTTTATCTTTTTTTCTATTAGTTACAGTAACAAATAAAGAAATCCTTCTAGACTGGGCCGATTTTTATTTTGGACTCAAATCCAGAGTTTTCGTATTTAGGAAGTTGGATTTTATCCACATTAAAACCGATCCTAATGTCCGCGTAAGGATGCAATTAATTGGGGCTCGCGTTCTCAACCATCAACTTCTGATTCACACACAAAAGATATCTTTCTCTGACTTCAGTTTTTTTTTTTTTTTTTTTTTTTTTTCAGAGAAACAATTCTTCAGAGAAAAGTTTTTTCGCCGTAATAACGTTTAATGAAGTCGGTTTTTCATTCGTTATCAAGATGGCTTCTCATGCAAATTAATGTGCGGAAAATTTAACGATTTTGGCTGGTTGGTTATGCAATATAATAATTATTTATTAGCCACAAAGTGTAGTATCTGTTCGGATGCTGCCCTTCATCCTTTCTGCAATGTAAGGGAGAAGTCCTTCGAGACTGAGACAATTCTTACGTTTTATTTTTATTCAGTGTGCTCCTTTTTGGGGTAGCTAAATTTTCGGTAAATTTGGCAGTTGACATTTTCATCTATACCCGCTCCAAGCCACAAAATTAGATTATACGTTAAAAGAAATTACATTTGGAAACCTTACAAAATTATTTTTTCAATTTGAAAACAATTAATTTAAAATTAAGAGCAGGGATCAGTTTCGTAAATTAATTTAGCATAAAATGACCATTTTCTCTGAGCCATTATAATATTTTAGAACAGAGTTAACAAGACTTTTACCACTAACCCAAACTCCGACTGCCGAGGTCGTAAAACAATGTAATCGTCGAAAAAAAAATAAATAATATAAAAAATAATAGAATCTCCATAAAAAGCACATAATTGATATATTACGGCACATTATTATTATTATTATTATTATTATTATTATTATTATTATTATTATTATTATTATTATTATAAATAATAATAATAATAATAATAATAATAATAATAATAATAATAATAATAATTAAATTCTAAAATAGCCCAGAAATAAGAGATCAAATTCCTGTTTAATTTGTGTGAGGAATTTTTCTCCTTCCGACAAGTTTATCAGTGTTCACACGTAATAATCGCATAAAAAAATAGAATGTTATTATTGCTTTTGCCTGAGGACATTAATCTACGGGATTTACCACACATTAGAATCGAACTTGTGTCTAACTTTGCCCTCGTGGAGAGGCCAGTAAAAAAATAGCTGTTCTTACTCGGCGTTGGTTGAAATCTCTTTACTAAATTCACTTTCATTTTTTATATATTTCTTTTTTTATTTTTTTTACAAATTATTTTTTTGTTTGTTTTGAAATAGAATTTGGAAAGAAATTTGATTGTTGCGGCAATAATTGTTCAGGTCGTATTGTTTTAATTTTGTTTGTTTAGAAACTTATTGAATATAAATTGCTTACGGAACTGCCAATCTTTCAATACATGACGATTTGTTAAGGATTTTAAAGACAGTTCAAATTGTGGCCTATTCGATAGTTGAATGTTACCGAATAACGTTCAAATTCCAAGCGTCACAAAAACAATTCATATATATATATATATATATATATATATATGCCGCTCCCCATGTGGGGATACCAAATTGGTTAAGGGGAAAATTATTCCCAACTCGCATTTAGGTAAAAATGCACTTTCGTAAATAATTGAATTCATTCAAAACGTATCACAAAAACAAACAACATCTAAGTAAATCGCGATATGTCCAAACGGTCGTGCCGTGCGATGGACTAGCGGATAAAGGGTTTAAGCTCATTACCCTGGGGTCCCGATTTCGAATCTCGCTAGATTCAGCCACTCTGACGAGTCGTAGACGCCGAAACACGTGTCAGTGGATTATTATAATAATAATAATATGTGGGGATACCAAATTGGGTAAGGGGAAAATTGTTCCCAACTAGCATTTAGGTAAAAATGCACTTTCGTAAATAATTGAATTCATTCGAAACGTATCACAAAAACAAACAACATCAATATATATATATATATATATATATATATATATATATAGAGAGAGAGAGAGAGAGAGAGAGAGAGAGAGAGAGAGAGAGAGAGAGAGAGAGATGTTGTTTATATATATATATATATATATATATAGCATGTGCGTAATAAACGCGCGGCAACCATAACCTTTCGCATAAGCCTGATGAATTTTCACGAGAATGAAACGCGGAATATTCTGTGTAGCTTAATTGCCATAAATATTTTCATAACTTAGTAATATATATATATATATATATATATATATATATATTAAACTTCTAAGAAAAAATTTAAATAGCTGACTTGAGAAGCTAAAATGAATTTTGGTAGATTTCAGTTCGTAATTAAATTATTTTCTACATAGCATTCTTAACATTTCCTTTTGTGCTTGCTAACGCTATTTCATTTCTTTTTTATTCACATAAATATCCAATTATTAAAAAATAAAATAAAATTAACTGTGTAATTATTAAGGTTACATTAACACGAAAACTAACACACGCACACATGATGTAAATAACAAATTGAAATATATAAATATTAAGAGAATAATGCATTCAACAAAGCAGTTTTGCACCAGTTTTATGTCGCCTTGCGAAGATTAAAATCAAGATATAATAATACTAAACCTTATCTTGTCTGGAATCCTTATTGGATTTTTGATCAAAATCGATTACATAATTTTGTTTCTAGAAAATGTTTCAAACTTAAGGTTTAAGCTGAGAGGTTTTAAGAAGAAATTGAAATTCAGGGAAATTTGCTATGATTATGGATTAAATGCAATACACGTTTGATATATTTGAATGTTACAATGGCAAGTTGTAACTATATCATATCTTCAAGCTAATAAGTCTCAATTTGTCAACTAAGCTCCAACCCCTGCCCCATCGCCGCAATGTTGCATCTCTGTGCCTGTTTTACAAGTATTTTAGTGAAATGCACTCTGATGAACTCGTTGTGCCCCCTCGATGTATATATCCTCGACAAACCCGCTTATCAACAAAATCACACCCCTTCACTATTGAGGTCCCTAAATACCAGAAGCTTTCTACTCAACTGGTTTCTTCCATCGAACAGATAGACTTTGGAATTCCTGCTTCCCTGACTGTACTGATATGCAGAAAATTAAATAACATAAATCAACATTGTGTTAATCTTTCCTAAGCATGGTCCCAAATAATAGCCCTTACGTCCAAGTGGTGATATGTCTGCTTAGGGGTGAACGTAAGTAAAAAAAAAAATTCAAAAATATCCCAAAACGACTGAAATTTAATGAATTAATTAATTGATGTCTAATACGTAATAAATTCATAAAAATCGAAAATTTCATTCCCTCTCTGTCCCCTGTATATAAAACTACATTAAACTAAGTATAAACCACATTAACCACTGTTACGCCTAGTATTTGGGGCAAAAATTTAGAATTCTCAATTCAATAGTTTAATAATGAATACTATATAAATCTAATATATGAAACTCACTATGTCTGTGCGTCTGTCTGTCTTTTTTCTTTTTTTTTTTCAAAATGCGTCTCCTCCAAGACGCAAGGTCGCAGAGTAGCGAGAGACGGATCAAATGGTTGCATTTTGGGGGGTGGGGCGTTTTTATCCGAGTTCTTAGCCGATAAAAATAGCTGCTAAACAGTGAAAAGTTTTTTTATGGAACTTGGCAGGTGTAAGTAAACTAAACGTGTTATTTGTACGTATGCGCAAATATATGCATTTATACCTTAAAGTCAGTTGATTTTTAAATATTTCTTATCCATAAGACGATAGTTTAAACGGTAACGACTAATGCTATATATTTTGGTTTCGATTGCAGCTGATGGAACTCAAGTCGTATTTTATTTATATTTTTTACTAGCGGGACCTGTGAAAATTCCACAGGTGACTCATTCATATTTAATATATTGATGTTTGCATTCTGTAGATGTTCTGCGTAAATGGCGACGCCCTGATATTATTGTAGCTCTTTTGTTAAAACTGCAAAAGTATTTATCTAAGCTAGCAATGACGCCCGGCGTAGCCCGGTTGTAAAGTACGCTTAAATATAATATTTTAATTCTTGCAGATGTCGTTTATATTATTATAGAGTTAATGTTCTATCGATTTTTATATATTATAAAGTTGCAATTTGAAAAATAAAAAAATATATATCCATATAGCTCGGGTGCATCAGCTTGCCGAAACCAAAACTTATCAAGAATTTATTAAAAAAAGATACATCACTTAAGTGCCATTAGCTATAATCGAAACCGATACAAAAACATGAATAATTCTTGGTAAAATTATTCATTAAAAAAAATTAGATGACTGAAGTGCCATCAGCTATAATTGAAACCGAAACCAAAACTTATGAATAATTTTTGGTAAAACTATTTATGAAAAAAAAAAATTACTGAAGTGCCATCAGCTATAATCGAAACCGAAACCAATACTTATGAAGAATTCTTGGTAAAATTATTTATTACAAGGAATGGAAGTCCATAACAATTAAACGATAGTCACTCGGATGTAAGGGTGACACACAAAATAAATAACACACGCACTATCCTCCTCCTCCTATTATTATTATTATTATTATTATTATTATTATTATTATTATTATTTACTTTTGAAATCACTACTATATATTGGGTACAATATAGTATATAATAATCGATAGAGAATGGATTTTTATAATAAATATTAAATCTGCATAAATTAAAATATCATATTTAAGCGTATTTTACGAATGGGCAACGCCAAACGGTCAGCTAGTAGTTATATAGCCATATACACATATCTATCTTCATATAAACAGAGAAATGTACAAGATACATATTAAAACTGAGCGCCAGAATTTAGCAAACGTTTCAGAGTTTATTATATTTGCAGTTTTTAGGATGCTGATAGTTCATTTCCTGCCGAAATGGAACTGTTCATCGTGAAAGATGTAAGGTATTTTTTTTACTTTATTTCCCCTAAACACCCATCTTTAAAATGACGACTTATAAAAGTTTTCGAGTATGCTGAAAACAAATATCAAATTTAATTTTTGCGCAGACAATTAGCTTTCTGAATATTAATTACTTCATTATTTTAAATGTAATCCATTATGTTTTTACTGGTGGTCTTCCCCCACCCCCCCCCCAACTGAAAAGTACTAATACGTATGTGTGCCAGAAAACACCTTTTCCCCGCATGTTAAGCATGGCGAACGCCATAGACATTTATTAAGTAATACATTGGAAAAATTTCTTATCAAGAAACTTACTTGTCCGCGCAAAATTTAAATGTCATATTCGTTTTCAGCATACTCGAAAACCTGCAAAAGTTTTCATTTTAAAGGCGAATGTTAAAGTGGAAAGAAAGTAAAAAATTTACCAAATGTAAAAATATTATTTTAAGACGAAATGAAAGAGCGCATTTTTAAGAAAAAAAAAACAATTGTTTTTCTAATCATTAAAATGCAAAACCTCACTTTAATACTCTAATGCGCATGGTAACGCAATTAAACTATACATTTTAATGGTTAAATACATAACAACCTCCTCCCCTCCAAAAATGCGTGGTTTTGCGGCAATGCGGCGTGCGGCGCTCGTATAACGCAATTTTACCAACAATTTACGACTGCTAATGACCTCCCAATTCGTAAGGAACGTGAAGAAGAATTCACATTTTTAAAACCGGTGTGAACGAAAGGTTAGAAAGCGGCCCTGCAACATGTTCATTAATTAAACAGTTAGTCCATCCTGTTGTTTGCGAGAATCTGATAATCTGATTGGCTGGCTTTTGATAACACGCACACCCGTAAAGCTGTACTGATTGGTTC
>NC_136503.1:36538252-36575752 GCF_053919585.1 Euprymna scolopes
ATAAATATAAAACTAGACAAAATACTGTTAGAAACTCGCTTAATATATATTACCGTGACATAGGTTGACATATATTCGGTGGTTTTTTAATAGTATTTTGTCTAGTTTATTATTTATAATACCTTTTTCCGAACTTACCGTGTTAAAGAGAGAGTCGGCCGCCATTTTGAATTTTCCAATACATCTGTAAACAATGTATGTTTTTCGAAATGAATAAACATGTTACATTGAATAAAAACACGAAAAATATATCCAGTTTGGTAGAAAAGTAACTTATCTTGCTTTTGATAACATTTATTTGTTATATATTTGTTTTTTGACAACTTTTTCGAATCTGTGTACAGTAATACAAACCCTACATATATATATATATATATATATATATATATATATATATATATATATATATATATATATGTGTGTGTGTGTGTGTGTGTGTGTGTGTGTGTGTGTGTGTGTGTGTGTGTGTGTGTGCGTAAACTTCTTTTAGTTTACAGAGTTTTATTCAGTAAATCAACAGTGGATAAATATTTATTAGCTATTTGCAAAACTGGCGTTAAACAAGTATTTTCTGTTGAAAAATTGTGAAAAATGTGAAAAGAAAAAGAAGTATTGTTAAAATTAATTTTAGATGCCTATTAAATTTTTTTTTTTTTTTTTCCACTCTGACTGGGATTTTTTATACACTAACGACACCTCCTCAAGAAAAACCGATGGTATTTTTATATCATGATAATCTGTCTTTAAAATGAACAGGAAAGTTTGTTACTTGAAATATTTGAAGCATTAATTTAAAATGATAAAGGGTTCATTCATAATTTCGTGCATATTTTTTTTACGGACTGTTATCCTCATCTTCACAGTTGTTGTTTCGGTACGTTTAACCACAACAATGAAGATGAGGATGACAGTAAAAAAAAAAATAATACACAATGAAGCTTCATCTCAAATGATTCCAAAAAACTAAAATTAAATAATATAAAATGTTATTGATAACTTTGTTATAAACACGAAGCAAAACCTTCTCATTTATGGACATATATCATACATATTGCTAACGTCGATTTTATAAGTGTCCAACCGTAACGAAACGAAAAGAAGGACGTAAATCAATTTGTACTTGAACTTGCAATTTAGAAATAGATCGCAACTTGCTTAAAATAAAAATAGACCCTCAAAAAAAAAATGTTTAAGCACGAATCGTAAGTATTTGTCTAAAAAAATAAGGTAAATATTTCGAAATTGAACTATTTTTGTTGAAATCAAAAAAAAAAATCATTGAATTGAAAAATAATAGCAAATAATAGTTAATAATTTTCAAAACTAATATGAAAATTAATTAAGTTTTAATTAATTAACGCAGTATATAACAAATATGGTGTGTTTTCATTTATTTTTATTTTATTTATTTATTTTGTAATGTTGAATTAATGTTTTAACTTTTAGCATTAGTTCGAGGAATGAAATCAAATTTCGCACTCATTCATCTCGAGCAAAGTTGATTATTTTGAAATTAATATTTTCCTTTTCTACATAACCACTGTCTTTTGCAATTATTCAATTGTCTACATGTCTATAAAATTAGAATATGTGCGTGTGAGATGACAATTCTCACTCTGTATACTCAACGAATTTTTCATTATCTAAAGACATGAAATTTGGTAAACAGGTTATTCAAACACGTGGAAAACTTTTTCAACATTTTCAACCGTAAAAAGAGCTGCTAAAGAGTAAAAATTGGTACGTGAGGGTTATCGGATTTTTATCTGTTTTTCAACTGTTTCACAACTGCGCATGATGAGAATAATAGTCGAAACAACTCATATAATACAAAAAATATATTCAATCGAATATTTTTGTTCAGCAAAATATTATGCTGAATCTCGTGTTTGCAGTGATATTTATTTCTCAATTAATTCTTTATCACTAGGTTCGAAATCAACCCTTATCCTCTAATGGTCCTCGGGCTTTGATAAGTGGTGGCTCTTTTGTAAAAAACAAAAGAAAAATTAACTCTGCATGCTGAGTGATAACATTAATAAATTCGTACACAATTAAAATTAACTTTATAGTTAAATTTCAGTGAATTTTTATTTATTTAATTTATATTTATTTGAAAATTAATAAATAAAAACGCTTACTTTTTTTTCAATTAAATAACATGATGTGGTCATATCTATATTTTACGTTAGATACGTTTTTCAGAACATATTATCACGCTGATCGCCAAAACACAACAAGCTTTACCAAAGTTAAAAACAAACATATCGAGCTACATTTATATGGATAATCCAGCAATATGTTTTTATTTTCTTGTGGTAATTGTTGGTTTCAAGTGGTGATCCATTTCTAAATTGTGTGTTACCAAAGTTAAGAACAGTCGAAATAATGAGTTTCGTAGATTATAAGCAAGATATCACATTATCACATTTAATAGTTAAGTTTTCATTTTGCCTTCTCTATATTAAAATTTAAAAACAATATTTGTTTTCTGAAAAAAAAGTCCACGATACATATATGTAATATTATAATAATAATAAAAATAACAAGCTGAACCAGTTAAAATTCCACAGCGGCATCTTTTACATGAAATATATTGTTCCTGGGCATTATATGGACGTTCAGCGTGAACAGAAACCTCACAATATCATTGTGGCCCTTATGTTAAAACTATAATAGTATTTAACTAAGTAATCTGGCTAATCGCAGTGTAAGAATATATCTGGTTATTACAGTTTATCTCCAATATCATTATAAGCGTTTGTGACATAATTTCCATTGTATGGACGGCCGGCGCGAACGGAAACCCCACGATATCATTATGTCATCTTTAGACAGAACAGATACTGCTCTTGTATTCTAGCCAGAAAATCAAAAAGGAAGAAACATTACATTAGCATATCTACGTTGATTTGTTGTTGATTTTTTTTAACGATAATACGGTTAGCTTGAAGATATTGTTTCTTAGGAAATCGTCCATATTTTAATTTGGACGTGAAAAAATAATATTATTTATTTATTATTATTTCTTAAAAGAGTAATTTACGAACATGCATGCTTTGATAAGTGTGTCAGAATTTTTGGGGAATGTTTGACACCCTTAACACAAAACTGCGAATAAAATATACAAAACTCGTAATATCTCCTTTTAAAGTGGTTTGTTTAATTTCTTTATGGAATATACTTCCAAAATAAACTATTAAAGTCTTTGGAAAAATAATAGAAATATTATTTTTTATTTTTTAAAAACAGTGTTTACAAAGTTCCTGCGCGCGCTCATGCAGCCATTTTTTTTCTATGTAATAAAATGAATTGAATTTTACGAGTTAAATTTTTTCAATTTAAAAATCTATCCAAATTTTTCTATTGGTTCAATTTGTACAATATTTGCAGGTTTAGTGTGAAATTTTATACGCTTTCCAATAAACTGAACATAATATTCTAAACAAACGATTTTTTATTAACACCCCCCCCCATTTTGAAATGTCTATTAAAATGCAAATAATTAATTTTCTCACCTCAGATTTATATATCACAAATTGAAGAGAAGGGGTCAATAAATAAAATAATCTAATTTAAAACAAAAAAGAATAGTTTTGTGCAAATTTACCTGTAAAGTCAAAAGTTTAAAACCTTTTTTTAAATAAAACACGTTGATTTTTTTTTTTTAATGAAACCTCAAATTTTGAAAATTTTGTCCTGGAAAGACTGAATACCTACAGCAATTTTTTCTGCGTCATTCAATGTTTTTTTTGTTTGTTTTTTTTTTTAGATTTAAAAAACCACTCCATAAAGAAGAAATAAAATATATTAAATCTAAAACTCATGTGTTTCTTTAAGTGAATAAAAAAATGGAAAATCGGTAGAGTGGAATTTTTTTAAACGGCAAAAGCTGATAAGTGAAATGTGATCATTTTTCAATTTACGATGGCCCATATTGACTAACTTTTGTTTACAGCCAGAAATAGAAAGGGAGATTAATTCTGGCGCTTACCGGCCACCGAAGATTTCAACTCGAAGAAAGGTAGACGTTTGTCTCCTCTTTATTTTAGTCGTGAACATCTGATATCGCGGAATTTTTTAATCCTTGCTTAAAAAGTATTTTATTTAAAAAAGATATGGAATATAATATATAAATATGGATACATTCTTAACAATGAAGAATGGAAGTACCCATTGATTAGTATTTTTATAGGTAAGTGATTTTTTGGAATTTATATATATTTATTATATTCGACGTAAGTTAAAATTCGTTGATTTTCTTGAATTTTTTTTTAAAGAAAACCGAATAAAAAACAAATATTGCCTATTTTGCTATTAAACCTGTTATTATTTTAAAATTTGGTCTTTGCTCCTTTTATTGAAAAAAAAATAGAGTTTAAATTACATGCTTCAAGTAATTATAAGCTTCGAAAGATAGTAAGTGTAATTATTCAAGTTTTTATCAAGCATTAAAAATAGCGATTTCTGACACTGCTAATGCTTCGAAGCCCTACAAATTGTCAAGCTACGCTGAAGAGCGGTAGGACCTCGAAACATGTGCGTAGATCACTGTTTTAAGAAATAATAAATAAATAAAAACATTAGCATATCTATATTCTAATTTAATTTTCATAGTATGTTATCACCTACTATCCCCCTTTTTAATAAATAGAATCTCCCGATTGAATAATTTATAATCTGGAAACCTTGACACACGTACGTACGTTACAGCTACTACGATGATAATAATGATGATCATCATCATTATCATAACAACAACAATAACAACCGTGCCACTGAACATTGCATATCATCGCAACAAACATTCTGAAATTTTCATTTCACTGATTTAAATATATGAATAATTATTCACGTGGAAGCATGCTAGTGAATATAGCTTATAGTAATACATTTATTTAGGATTTTATATTTATTACTTATTACTGTTCTAAGCTCTATCGGAAAGTATATTGAGTCATTTGTGTTGGTAATGCTTGCTGCCTTGATTCGGCTCGGTTCCATGTATAAGAAATTGATTCCCATGTTATATATATATATATTACATTTTAAAAATAATATATATATATGTGTGTGTGTGTGTGTGTGTGTGTGTGTGTGTGTGTGTGTGTGTGTGTGTTTTCTTTTTACAAAGGCGTCACCAATTATCAAGGCCCGAAAGCCACTCGAAGATAAGGGTTAATGAGTGTACGGCAGTCAATGGGACAATAAAGCAGTAATCGTTTGTAGTTGAAATTTGGTATAATTCGATTATTTAAGGGGTCTGTTCAACAAGAACTTGTTCACGTTGGACTTGCAGACAACCATATTGTAGTCAGCTGAAAGACATACCAGCGGACCAGAGTTGCACAGGCGGGCAGTTCTATGAAAGAAGCTTTGTTCATGGAATCCACGTTAAGGTTTACGCACAGGTATAGGGTGGGGGAAGTTATTGATAGTGGTTCCAGCTAGAGAACTGTTTATTGGTGAGAGTTTGGCAATGGGAAACCATACATAAGAGCTCTGACGAGCACTTGCTATGAAAAAAAAAATATATATATATACTCACACACACACACAAATATAAACACGCACACGCATATATATACATATACTTAAAAATGTGTAAATCTACATATAGGCGTGTATAGGCTGTTCTAATGTTTATATAAAATTTATTTATAAAGCTTTACTTTATACTGAGCACTTTTGAGAAATACCGGTTTTAAATTCATTTTATACATATACTTATATATATATATATATATATATATATATATATATATATATATATATATATGTATATATATATTCATTTACTATGTACACATTTGTATATTTAAGTGTGAAAGTGAAGTGCATTTTTAGTTATATGTTATATATAAGTATGCATATATATATATATATATATATATATATATATATATATATATATATATATATATATATATATATATATATATATATATATATGCACACACGTTTCGATATTTAAAAATAAATGTTTTAATTCCTCACGGTAAAATAGATGGATTCGTGGACGGGTTCGAATCTTACGACTAGCGGTAATCATGACACCCTGCACTGATGATTCCAACAGCGGTGTCCGTTATAAATTATAAGTTAATTCACTATTTAAAATAATATGTTTTTAGTATGCCATGGTGGGCGTGTATATATATATATATATATATATATATATATATATATATATATATATATATATATATATATATATATATATATATATATATATATATATATATAGTGATGGGTCAACTCTTATATTTTTCCTAATTCCGATACAATTACCGATTCTGTTTGGAATTCCTGATTTTAATTTAATAACCGATTTCAATTTTTTAAAAATAATTGAATATTATACTTTAGACTTGTTGGCCTTTTTTTCCTGGGGGGTGATGGATTATCGTAAATACTTGAGTAATATGTAAATATATTAGCGGTAACGTAAAATTATACTTGTTGATAGTCGGAATCTGTAGATTATTTTTTTACTGGTAGTTCAATATATATATATATATATATATATATATATATATATATATTAAGTTTTAAGCAAATAGAAAAATTGAAAAAGTAAAAGAATCATTTTTAGCTTCGGAATATAGCAATATATATATATATATATATATATATATATATATATATATATATATATATATATATGCGCACAACGTCGTCAAGCCGGCCTGTTCGATAAAAGATGACGTCTTACACTTTATGTAATTGAAACATACCAAAATGTTAAGGTATCCATGATGAATGATAGCTTTTTATAATTTTCTAAAACTTTTAAAATTGCATTTAAAAACGGAAATGAAAGTAACACGATCTAATTTATATTGAAACTGAATTTTATTCAATCTTTATTTTAAAAAATGAATTAATTCAAAATGAATAGCTAGGTTGGATTGTCTGCTACACAAAGTAAATAAATATTGTTTTAAATTGTATTTTTAAAAAGTAACTAAAAGTAACACGATCCAATTTATATTGAAACTGAATTTTGTTCAATATTAATTTAAAAAATTAATTAATTTAAAATGAATTGTTAGGTTGGATGTTTTGCTGTGCAAAGTAAATAAATATTACGTTGATTCATGAATTTTAAAGAGTAAAAGTTTTACATTTGGATTTGGGAATATGTGAAAAAGAAATCCGCTATAAAGGTACTGTATGCAAAGTCAAGAAACGAAGGTTATATTTTTTAAGTTACAATATCTGTTGTATAGAAAATATTGTTGGTCACTATGTGCTTTTAACTTTTAAAACATAATCCAACTAAATACTTCAATTATGAATTTAGGGAAGAAGCAGACGATAATTAAATAAGCAAACAAATTCAGAATATAGATAAATAATTACAAAAACTTAAAAACAAACGATAAGTTGCTTTTAAAGTTTATATTGAAGCGGTTTGATCCCAAAATGGCTACCAAATTTTGTTGGCTAATTTTTTTTCTTTCTGAGTTACCAAGCAGCAACCGGGTAATTAATCAATTGTATAAATTTGTTGCGTGATTTGTTCTGACTTCTTTTTTACACTAATTAGTTTTCTGGGGAAGGTGCAATTTAAATAATATTTTAAAGACAATTTCTTTTACAATATTATATATTGGATGCTCCATTATTATAAGGTTTAATTTAAAGTATATTTCAATTTCATTTTTAAATAAACATTGATTGATTCTATTATTTGTTTCTTACAAAACACATTGGCTCTTTTGAATCCCACAATAGCCCTAAGTCAGAGTGGCAACATTTTTGATAAAGAGTTTGATTTTATTATTTATTAAAATTATTTTCCAAATAAAATTAAAACAAAACAGAAATCCGCAAAATAAGACAAATTAATACGGTTGATTAATTTTCCCTGTCACCGCTTATCAAATCAGAAAAACTAGTCGAAACAATTTACCACCTATTTGGAAAACTAATCTTTTCAATATAACCGTTTAAACTGTAAATAAGTCATAAATAACTTAGTTTAAAATGAAAAAAAAAACGACAAATAAATTACTTTTAAACAAACAAAAAAAAAACAGGTGAAAATTAAAAAATAGAACAAACGAAATTCAAACAAATAATTTGGTGCTTGTTGAGATACAGTTGACAGATTGTTTTTTTTTTTTTTTAAATATCTCATTTTAAACAAAAATGAAATATTACGCTCTAAATTGCCATGTCGAAAATAGTAATATATCTAAAAATTATGAAAACCGCTATTCAGTCTTTCGTAAAAAAAAAAAATTATAGCCCACAAATATTGTACGCCATTAACACGTCTAATCTAAAATATGCGTTCCAAGTTATGTCCCCTGTACGTGAACTCTTTATTGTCTTTTATGACATCCAAAATATTGCAATCTTACTCAATTTTCCGTAAAATCTTCTTTTAACTATAAATAACTTTCTACTCGATGAATTTTCGTAATTTCTGGATATGCTACTAATTTCGATATGACAATTTAGTGCGTAATATTGTTTTGCCTTAAAACAACATATTTAAAAAATCGATCTTCGACTTTATCTCAACAAGCAGTAATAATTCCAATACATAGAAACTAAAACGTTACTAGTGCAAAAACAATCAAACTTATCAAAAAATCTGTTGGATAATTTAGTTGAATGTTTGAAATTTTCTTTTACTGATTCATTTGTTCTTAGTAAAATTATCGTTTTTATAATATTTAACAGACAATTTAAAGTGTTCCAGAAAAGCCTTTTTTTAATACTGTGATGCTGATCGCGAGAATCAACAGGAAAAAGGATTAGACAATATCCATTAATCCCCTAAAAATAGCAATTCATTCCAGATAGTTCGAAGTCTCGTTAAGTGGTGGCCAACACCAACCATTGTGACGTCAGCAGAAAAAAAAAAACGAGACTTAATAGAAAATCATTCTCTTTACGGAGGCCATGAACAAATTCGCCTACTAAAAGCGGAAAATTTATGACCTGTATTATAACAAATCAAATCATATTAGTTTTTAATTCGTTAAGAAGATGTGACAAGGGATGGAGGGAAACACATAAAAAAATAAAAAGTTTAAATTATTCTGCATTTAAATGTATTTATTTATTATGTCATTGGTATACTTAGTCAAATACCTATGCCTGGCGAAATGTTATAACTATAAAACCTTCAAAACATGTGGATTCAATAAACGAAGATTGTTCGTTATTTTTTTAACGTTATTTTCTTCCTTTTCCCCCTAATCATATGCTATATTCTGTATTAACTTATTGTTTTGAAAATTACAATGGCCAAATATAAAAGACAACAGTTAAAAAATTTGTTATGCAAGTTTGTTAAAAGCGTCTTATGCATTGTCATTACACTAATGACTCACCGTTTTCCAAGGCCGGAAAGCCACTCGAGGATAAGTGTTAGTTAGAGTGTCAGTTGACGATGAACACCACCAATGAAATTATAAGAAACGTTGGGTTGAATGATCAGGATTAGATTATTCAACTGGACTTTGTTAATGTTGGTTTAATTGTGTTTAAGACCCATCAATCAGTGAGGTCATTTAAAGTCAGTTTTGTGTGTTACAGTTCGTTCCCAATCGACTCGAAAATAGTTGGGCGGATTTTTATGAAATTTCACATTTTATGTGCTTGGCAATGTTCTTAGATAGGTTTTGTATCGGAATGTCTTCGATAAGTATCGATAATCGAAATAACCCGTTGAAAACTCAAAAGCAAGTTTTTCAATCTATGTTCTAAATATAATAAAATTTATGACTGCCTATAAGCATAATTTTGCTAAAACATTTCCTCTGATGAAATGAGCTATTTATTGAAAATCCGTGGATGAAGGAAAAAAACTTAAAATTAGGTATTCTTTGTTGAATACTAAATTTGTCGTCTTTCTTCAAGCCCCAACATACTGCTCCATATGTTGCTATTTAGAATACCAAAGCTTGCAGAAGTTGTTTCTCTGTGCGCTGTGAAATGGATTTGTCTTTCCAGATATTGGTTAGATTATATTGCTTCCAAATTTATCACCATCATCATCAGTCAAAATGCTACTTTGTTTTAATGTGATTCTAGTTTCCTCTCGCTGCTATTATGCAACAATCATCTTTTGCTCTAATTAGCTCCGTACATCGAGAGGCTTCATTTAACAGAGTGAAGACGCGCGTATGCAAATTTATGCGAAATGACATCAGCGGTAAAGAAAAACACGAAATAAAAAAGGAAAAGAAAGAGCACGTGAGAGAGGATAATCACGTTAGAGACGTGGGTGACGTTCGAGAGTACGTTAGAGACGTGGGTGCCATCACAGTCGTAATGAGAAGTCACGTGTGGCGAGAGAATGAGGACATAAATGCTGTTACAACGGGAAAAGTTGAAGTTATTTTATATTTTTTGTATATTCTGCGACTGAGGCTACAGCGTGTTGGCTAACATTATTTCTATACCTTGTCTGGAGGGGCTTCTAAAAGAAAAAAGTTCCAACAGTGTCTCAGCAACAGTCTCAGGAGTATGGATCCGTCCTGAGAAGGATATTATAACTAGTATGCTTTATACATTTGACGGCACGGCTTGCTTGTACACTGTTCTTTGTATTGTTTTCTGTAAGTTGATAAGGAAGGTCAAGGTTGTAAAAATCGTTCGGATTACGCACTCCTTCGTATTTCATACAAGTAATCTCGGCTTGACAAGTGCTTGTGGGCAGACAGACGTTGTATTACTGATATTTCATTGTTTTAATTAACAATAAAAGATTTTGATTACAATTGCAGAGACAAAATAGTTTTTTTAAAACTTTGGATCGCTGCCTTGCATATACTTGAAATATCCTGATGAACATTTCAGATAGATAAACAGTTTCTCTTTTATATTTTGAGTATCCTGTTTATAGGGGTAAATGCCAGTATTTCCGAAGATATACACGTACATATATCTATCTATCTATCTCTCTCTCTCTCTCTCTCTCTCTCTCTATATATATATATATATATATATATATATATATATATATATATATATTTCCTCCTCTCTCTTCCCTCTCTCTCTCTCTCTCTCTCTCTATCTCTCTCTCTTTACAAAAAAATACCAGCGCACATTAGTTTGTGTTCCGGCAATAACACGAATGTTGTCTTCCAAATGATCTATTGTATTTAGTTTTATCAACGAAGGCATATTTCCAAACGAATTGGGTTAAATCGCACGAACGTGGCGAAATTATTCGTTTATGAAATGATTTTTTCGTAAATTGATCGCCTGACATGTGACTCTGTCCTGCTGAAACCACATGATGAATTACCAAACACAGTTAAACTCAAAATAACCGATAGTTGCCAAATCTGCAATTAAAGAAAATAGAATTACTAATTTAACGTTCGCCGAATCTTAAAAAACAAACAGCTACAATAGAACCCCAGGATTCCTGGGTTTGGGATCGTAAAGTGAAATCGCCATATGGCGGGGCCTAAGCAAAATTTTATACAGTATATATTAAAAATCCGGGTCCGGAAAAACATCGTATTCCATATCGTAACATGAAAAAACGTATCCTAAGGCCACCGTATCCCGATTTCTTACTATATATATATATATATATATATAGAGAGAGAGAGAGAGAGAGAGAGAGAGAGAGAGGGAGAGAGAGAGGGGGGCGTTCCAAAAGTACTGCCTCCTATTTTCATTCCGCCCTGATGGATAGAGAGGATTGCAAATTACATTGTTCATAATAACTGAACTTATGCATTCATGACCTGAAAGTTTCATCTTTCTGTTGCAAATATTGACGGTGTGAGGCTCTAAGAAAGCAACCCCTATAATGGTTGTGAGTCAGAAACAGATACATCATTGAATTCCTAGCAAAAGTGCATTGAGAATGATAGCGACTATGTAGAAAAATAAATTTTGAAGTACAAAAAGTCGCTAGTTTTAATGGTTACCACTCACGTCTTCGTAGCTCTTTAACTTTTTCAGTAAAAATCAGGATGCTTTACTTTTGGAATGACCCTCGTATATAAATATTTCTCACATATTATTTACATGTTTATTTTTAAGAGTAATGTTTAGTGATTCCGTAATATTAACGTATACGGCACAATCACGTTCACACTGGTTTTCACAAGATCACATGCAGCATTTGATATTACCAAACCGTCACCCATTTTAGTATTGATAAAGATCAACCTCACTTAAGTACGGTGATCTAACCAGAACCGGTGTGTCAATATGATTATGCCGTATACACATCCGTTCTCGTTAGGTCACCGAAGTTAAGCAACGATGAACCTGGCCAGTACCAAATGGGTAACCATTTGGGAACATTAGGCGCTGTATGTGCTCTCTGCTTATCTCGGCATTATTTCGAGTCATCCTGAACTGAAATACTTGCAACTAAAATTAAAACAGTGCCGACTCAGGAGAGGTGTCATTTGAGATTATGCAACTCTTACCATAATAATTTCACGCGTAGGCACTCCTTAGCGAGTATCCATAGTCTGAAATGACTTAACGGAAACTTTTTCTTTTTTTTTTAAATATTAACATCAAATCAAATTTTCCCATATAAATGAATAGGAAATTAAAAGAAGCAAAAAAATATATGCGTGATCAAATCTCAAACAAACGATATTATAAATTCACAACAAACAGTGTATATCAAGCTTCAGGTTTATGTAAATAAATGTAGAATCCGGTTTTAGCGGAACTTTACGTGTCCGTTAAAAGCAAATATTAAGTAGATACGGACACATAGAAGACTATTCCACCACGAGATACTTGAGGAATCTTTGTCTTTTGTGCTGGGTCAGGAGAACAACAGTTTACTCTCCATCAGCAGCAGTTGATGATGATAATATTGCACTAAGTGTTTATTCATGACAGTGTGGTAGAGCTTAGTGTTCAACTCAAGCGATAATCATGTTTACATAAAAGAACAACGCTGTTGAGCTTAGTGTCTATGTAATATGACCATACTGTTGATTGCGTCAATCAAGCTATAGTGCTTGGTCTTTATTTAAAACTAGTTAACTGGTGTTGCCCGGTGTAAGCATGACACCCCACTTCGTTAAAAATTTTACTACGGTTGTTTTTGGTGGCCACTACCGTCCCTGAAAAATTGCAGACTAGCGGCCGTGGCCGAAATGAAATAATCTGACTTCCACTAGCGATTAGTGCTGGTTTGGTGCGGTAACCTGCAGGTACTGATTGATTCTAAAAAAGAAAAGAAAAAAAAGCAATTAGGGCAATGCGTAAATCATTATAAATTAATAAAATTACGAGAAATGGTCTATTAGAATGATAATAGAAAGTAAAAACAGAAGTTTTTGAAGTTAGGGATTCTCATTAGAGTGGTGAGAAATCAGCCGTAGTAGTCCTGGCTGTTTCCGTTTGTTGTTCGAGTCTTCCTCGTCCTTTCAAATCTTCCACCAATAGTATTAAATAAAATTCCAGTTTGACGTCATCTTTTTTAAACCTACCTTCTGCATGTGAAGAATAGGTTTTCTAAGTGACACCGCAATAATTCTATCATGGTGACATTCATGCATAAAAAAGTTTTTTTGTTTTTTTACATTAGGTCTACCGGCACAATTTTCTTTATAATGATAATTTTTTTTTACGTTTTCGACTATGCTGAATAAAAAAAATCTCATTTAAATTTTGCAGAGACAAGTAGCTTTTGAGATATAAACATCTGCATTATGCATTGTAATTCACTGGCCTCCATGTTTGTACGCAAGAGCGATAAACAAATCTACTTCTTTGCGACCGACACTGCCACCTAGCGGAAACAAATCCATTTTTTTTTCACAACCGAGAAATTAGTAATGTGTATGCGTGTAAAAGAGCAATTGAGATTTTTTCACTTCCTTTAGTAATTCCATGCTAAGAACGGCTTTCAGAATAGACACCTCAACCTCCCCATGTTAAGAATAGACACACCCAACCTCTCCATCAAGAGCTTTTGGAATAGACACCCCCAACCTCCCCATGTTAAGAACGGCATACGGAATAGACACCCCCAACATCCCCATGTTAAGAACGGCTTTCGGAATAGACCCCCCAACTTCCCCATGTTAAGAACGATTTTCGGAATAGACACTCCCCAACCTTCCCATGTTAAGAACGGCTTTCGGAATAGACACCGTTAACCTCCCCATATTAAGAACGGCTGTCGGAATAGACACTCCAATTTTGGGTGGGGGTGAAAAATATTTGCCCCCAAATTTAAACTTTGGGGGTGGTAGTGTCGGTCGGAGAGAAGTAGATTTGTTTATAGCGTGTAAGTAGAAAACTGGCGACCAGTGAATTACAGGGCATAATACAGGTCCATATATCTCGAAAACTACGTGTCTCTGCAAAATTTAAATGAGATTTTCTTATTCAGCATAGTCGAAAACCTACGCAGCCGTCATTGTAAAGAAAATTGTGGAGTTGGAGCTAATGTAAAAATTTACACACACCCCTTCCCCCCAAAAAAGACAAAGTTAACGTCAGTGCAGTCTCGATAATCAGTCCGAAAAAGAAAATTAAATAAAATACTCAACAGAAAGAAAAACTGGTAATCGGTGAAAATATAAAAGTAATTCAACTCGTCCACAGGAATAGTAAATGCCAAAAAAAAAAAATAAATAAAACAAAACAAATATAGCATCCTAGAACTTACTGACTACGACCGTTCCCAACCTAGGGATCCTGGCGCTATATAACAGTTGATCGCTCCAAAATCGTCATTATGTTGATCTAAAACACCAAAGCTACGGAGGTTTATGTTTATTTAAACAACAATTTTATATTTACTTTGAATAGCAAAGCGATTGAATTTAATGTTTATCTGAAATAATAAACCTCATCATTTTAGTGTTTATCTTAATTAAAAAGCTACTAAATTTAGTGTTTATCTAAAATGGCAGCAGTATTGCATTTAATGTTTATTCAAAATGCCAAAGCTAATAAATATAATGTATATCTAAAATACCAGAGCTATTAAATATAATGTTTATCTAAAATGCCAAAGCTAATAAATGTGGTGTTTATCTAAAATGCCAAAGCGATTTAATTTCATGTTTATCTAAATTATGTAATCATTATTCATTGAACATTTGAATAGTCAAGTCGCTGCCTGATGATATCTGTTGTTTGATTGAAACAAGTGGCTGTTTGTAGCAGCGGGATGTAAACATGTTTATATAACAATAAACAAGTATATATATATATATATATATATATATATATATATATATATATATATATATATATATATATATATATATATTAAATTAGATCCAGCTTGCTTGGTAAAAACATTCATATCCTTTTACTGCAAATCCTCCTGCTACTGGACTTCTGATAAATTTATTATTTTCACTTTGACTTTCCATGTCTCACTGACTTTAGCAAATAGGGTGCATACCTTTATAAGTATTTGCTAATATTTTCTCTCCTCTGATGAGATGGTAGACATCGAAACCCTATAGATTAAGGAGATTAATTTTCTAAAGCATTCTTTGTCTTGCTTAGAATAATAAAAATTCTTTGATATGAAACTCAACCACTTCATTTCATTTCAATGAGAGTTTTGAAATTCATTGAATTACAATTTAATTTATTTGCTCTATCTTGCATATCGAGCAATTCTTGTTTAGATGGGATAACTTCTAGAATATTACTGCCAGTAATATTTTGTAAACCTACAACCTCACGTTTCCATAACAACTGATTGTTAAATAAAAACTATTCTGAAGTATATATATATGTGTGTGTGTGTGTGTGTGTGTGTGTGTGTGTGTGTGTGTGCGTGTGCGTGTGTTTGTGTGTGTGTGTGTGTGTGTGTGTGTGTGTGTGTGTGTGTGTGTGTGTGTGTGTGTGATTAAATAACATTAAAGTGGTTGACACACCATAAACAACGAATCAAACCAATCAGTTTGGGTATTTTTCCTATGCCAAGTGGAATTTCTTATCTTCCTCCGGCGTTATGTTCTTGTTGATTTACTTCTTAGCGCAAGAGACAAAGGACACCTTCTGAAATCCCTTAACTGCTCGTCTTCTAGCCCAGCATTGATTCATATGATAGAAAATAAACCTACCACTACTTTCAATTATACGACAATTGATATCCCTAAATTGTCACTGTCATAAGTGCTGGCTGAGCTGGCTCGACTTTTGTTACTTTCGCTAATTCAACGAAATCCGGTGTTTCAACGTTAAATCACCGACGTCATAAAGTTCCGAGAATTTTAAGTTATCTACTCTTAGAAATGTAAGTATTCTCTTCTATTATAATAGTGCAATACGTTATGTTAAATCACCATTAAGTATATAACATGTGAGTCGAATTCACTGAATACACAATATGAGAAAAGCATCCGGATAAAATAATAAACCACTAACTTAAAAACACCTGCATCACCTACAAAATATCATTTTCTTTTCTTTTTGTTGTTGTCCCTTTCTTTTTTTTCTTTCTCTTCTCTTTGTTTACATCCCTTGTCAAGTATTTTTCCGTATTTATTTGTAATGTTTCCTGTTATTTTTCTCTAGACTACTGCATATCTGTCATATGGAATTGATAACGGAATTTTCAGAGAAAAGGACTTCCTAATAATATATTTGTTACTAGCCCCAACGATAAGTTGTAAACATCGCAATAGTTATCCCTATATATATATATATATATATATATATATATATATATATATATAAGAACAATTAGTTAATAAAACATGTTAAAAACACTTTGAAAAAATTAAAAACATATTTAATTTTAAAAAAGAAACACTAAATAAGTGGATAGTTCTTAATCCGCGGAATTCCGAAGAAATACTTTCCTTCTCATCAGAGGGTAGGATTTAGCAAAATGCGGGATCGGATTTTGCTTGCAAAAGTATTTGATGAAACTACAAGTAAATCATAGATCTTCCTTGATAACAAAAAGTGAAGCAGAATGAATAGGGAGAATAAAAAAAGTAATTTCATGTGAATGGATAGTCTGATGAAGAGTAAAGTATCCAATGACGCTAAAATCCAAAAATGCAGAATCCAAGAAAATAAGTTAAATTTTGTACATTTCCTTAAAAACAAATATACATTTTTGATGCATACATTCTTAAAATTGCAACGATTTATTAAGCTCAATGAAAATGGATTTACACTTTCAGAGCATATGTAACTTTATTAAACATTTCAAAATCACAGGAATATACACATAATTCACATTCATATTATTTAAATTACTGCGCCTTACACGTGTTTCGTTGAACGGCATAAACCAAACTAATCTTAAGAGACTTTACATAAGTTCATCGAAGAGTAAAATGTAGGGTTTTCCTCAATTCCAAAAGCAAAGGTAATTTTAAAACGAATTGAAAATGCGTAAAAGATATAAAAATCCGAAATCCAGTAAAAACAGTAAAAACATGCAATTGTTATAAATAAAACAGTAAAGACATACCGATATGCAGAAGAAAAAAACGTTTAGTTAGTAGACCACCTGGAATGGGAACATTCTTAACACCATACTAGACTATCCGTGACTCTTTGGGTCAGTATATTATATTAGCTATGGAATTCATGTATGAGCGTGACACTTGTGACATAAAGAAAATAGCTTTTATTTTTTGACATAACAGAAATATTTCTATGAAAGTATATTAAAATGAAAAATCACGGACGGATCACTCAAACATGAAAAAAATTATCCCTATTCGTGTTAAGTTATTTATTTTTCCGAATAATCGCTCAAAATTCGAAAATTAAACATGATTTTCCTACGAATCGAACGCCGACGAAAATCATTTAGCAGCAGAAATGCACATGAACCTACCGATGAGAAATATAAGAATGAAAAAACCCATATTGGACTCTTTCAACCAAGTTATAGAAACTTAAAATCTAAAAAAAAATAATTAATAAAACCTGCAGCAAAAAATTAAACCTGCAGCAAAAAATAAAATAAAACTAATATCGAGACAGATTAGTAAATGTGTCAACAAATTCATCGTTCTCACACAACTATTTTGTATCTAGAAATGTAAACAAAAAATAAAAAAGAAGGAAGGAAGGAAATGGGACGGATAGAGAATAGTAGTAGTAGTAGTAGTAGTAGTAGTAGTAGTAGTAGTAGTAGTAGTAGTAGTCTTGGCTTTACTACAGTTGTACTTATGTTTGTTAACGTGTTAAAGTTGTTTAGTTGTAAAAAAATACCGACAGAATAGTTGCATGTTAAATAATAATTTCGAAATAATAACGCTAATATTTCAGTGTGCAGGTCAAAATCTGCGAAAGAAGCGATTTGTGTTTATTTGTTTACGTTGTTATGGGTTAATGCTTATGCGCGCATGCGCAACCGGATGTCGTAAACCGGAAAATGGGTTACATCACTCGTTACAAGGTCATTTGAGTTTTATAATTTTGTAGATTTAAATTCATAAAGGAAAAAACTGTACATTTTATTCTTTGATAAACTGAGGTAAAATCTCTGATGATTTGTTTGGTTTATGCTATTCAATGAAACACGTGTAAGACGCAGTAACTTAAACAATGCGAATGTGAATTATGTGTATATTCCTTTGATTTTTAAATGCTTAATAAAATTATATATATATATATATATATACATATAAAGTTTTATCTAATTTTTTAACGTTATTAATAAATAAGTAAAATATGCTCTCTTTATTAAATAATCAATTGCTCTATTGGATTTTATTCTACGAAACAAAATCAATAAGTGTGTGTGTGTGTGTGTGTGTGTGTGTGTGTGTGTGTGTGTGTGTGTGTGTGTGTGTGTGTGTGTGTGTGATATTAATTTTATTATTCCGTTCATGTTAGAAATAACCGTACGCCAAAAAAAAGTATTGAATGTTGATTTCTGAAACTGGTATAAATATATCATTCTCATGTTTCAATTGACTATATACGTATGTGCGGGTGTGTGAAAATTATACTTTTATGGTTACGTTATCGTGAACACTAGTCTAAACTAGTTATACACTATTTCAAGTCGCCTGGGAGGGATTTCCATTTTCTTATAATTATAACTATATAACTATATAACAGACATTAAATATTGATTTTCCAAGAAAGTTCGTTTAAAAACCATCACATATTAAACAGTAACAGACTAAGTGAATCATTTACAATGAAGTATTCACAATGGGAATGTCATTTCGGAATTACATGATTCGAGCGAACCAACTCATTTGAAAGTAGATTTAAAATGACATGCATGGCCACTTGGACAAGCACACTTAATGTGGGATTTGTATAATAAAAGAAATGTCAGCTAACTGCGATTGGCAGGATACGAATACTTGAAATTTGGTTATTTTCGTTTTTTACGGAAACTGTGGCATATGTTAGGATTATAATTCGTCACTAATTCTCCCCCCCCCAAAAAAAAAGAAATCAGTCGAAAATTTTTATTTTTAGTGCGGTCTCATCAATTGCTTCTTAGTAATAAAAATGTAGATAGAAATACTTAGAAATTTGTTCCCAAGGAAAAAGTTTCGTAAGGAAAACTTTCGTCGTAAAGAAACGAAATACGGTTTACTGATAAACAATAGTGCAAGTACTCAGATGGAAACTTTACGAGGGCGTGCAATAAGTATGTGCATGCAGACAAATGTACGAACGTATCTTCATGTGTATAAACTAAAGAAATCTTCCCCTATTTCATTTACCGAAATAGCAAATCAACCAATTCTGTAGGTACTAAGGTCAAAAGTTATGGGATCACACAAAAATATACAGATTATCGTATATAAAGCAAAGTGAGACCTTCCTCTATTTAATTAAACGAAATAGCAAATGAACTAATTCTGCATTGTACTTAGGTGAAAAAGTTATGAGTGTACACATAAATCTACGGACGTATCTTATATAAAGTACAGTAAGATGGTCTCCTATTTCATTTACCGAAATAGCAAATCAACAAAATCTTGCATATTATTAAGGCGGAAAAGTTATGAGTGTATACATAAATATACAAACGTATCTTATATAAAGTAGAGTGATATCTTCCCCTATTTCATCAACCGACATAGCAAATTAACTAATTTTGGGTTGTAATTATGTGAAAACGTTATGAATGTGCACATAAATATACAGAAATATCGTATGTAGAGTAGAGTAAATTCTTCCCCTATTTCATTAATCAAAATAGAAAATTAACTAATTCTGGGTTGTACTTAGGTGAAAAAGTTATGGGTATACTCATAAATATACCAACATAAAATACAGTAAGATGGTCCCTATTTCATTTACCGAAAATAAATCAATAAAATCTTGCATATTATTCAGGCGGAAAAGTTATTGGTGTGCACATAAATATGCAGACGTATCTTATATAAAGTAGAGTGAGATCTCCCCCTATTTCATTTACCGAAATAGCAAATTAACTAATTCTGTAGGTCATCAGGTGAAAACCTTATGTGTGTATACACAATGAAACAAAGAGAGACGGGTTCATTTAATGCCGAATTCAAATTATTCTGATACAAATATGTTACGTTTCGAATTATTAATATTTTCAGATATTATTAAGTTGGTCGTTCGTGCTTACATGCGAGCTTGTGACAGTTTAGTCGCTTGGTCACTGTATACCGTTCTTGCATAACAGTTATGTCTTTATAAATGTTTAATTTCACTTGAATATAGTCTAATGGAGATAGATATGGCTTCGTTTCTGGATTCGAATCCCACAACCAACGGAAATCCTAACTTCCTGGACTGATAATTCCAGAAGGATGGAACACTAGTGTGTGTAGGTATTAAAATAACTATATATATATATATATATATATATATATATATATATATATATATATATATGCATGTATATATATACATATATTTATGTATATACACACACACACACACACATATATATATATATATATATATATATATATATATATATATATATATATATATAATGTTAAGGGGCGGTTAATGTAGTATCTCTCCTTTTGTCATCAAACAATCATCCTAAACATTGCATTATTGAAAATTTATATAGTTAAGCTTAAACATAGAAAAATAAAGGACTAGTTGTTTAACTGGAAAAGAAAAGGACAAGATATTCTAGTAAAAATATAATAAATTTATGACTTAAAATATTGCGGCATTAAGAACTGATTATATAATAATAATAATAAGTTAAATTCAAAAAATAAAATTCGTAATGCTGCAATATTTTAAGCAATAAATTTATAATATTTTTACTAGAATATCTTGTCATTTTCTTTTCCAGTTTTAACAACTATTCCTTTACTTTTCCATGCTCGCATTTTTCTTTGTAATCCATGATTTTTCCAGGTTTCCAATAAATTCACTTGTTCTTTGTTTAATTTCAGGCTTATTTCTTTTGCTCCCATAAACATATATGTAATAACCGTGCACAGCACTCATATACTTTCAGTAAATTCCCCAATTGTCTCCCTTTCTTATTTTCATTCTGTCTGTTTCACGAGATACTTCTCTTTTCGCGACAGTAGTCGCTGAAGCGACGATGTTGCTATGGAAAACAGCCATAAAAAGCGTCGTTCATGGCCTTATATATTTTTTACGATTGTGAACACCAGAAAATTCATCATAACTTTTGTTTTATTGCACGAAAATTGAATTTTTTTTACAATATAACTGAAAATGTGATCTATAAACTGTAATAATTGTTTGAAATTTGGTCGAAAAATGAGTGAGCGGTTAAGCTTTAAAGCAGTTTTTAACGAACAAAACTGTCACTTAACCATATATTCAAACACGGTAATGGTAATGTTTGTATGATATTTTATGTTATGTGGTTTGGACTGCTTGCATCATTACCCTCCAACAAAAAGGAGGAGGAAATCCCTGGCAGGATGGTATCATAACAACATAACAGATACTGTACTACCTCTTAAAAGTAAAGATAATGCCTGGGAGGTTGGTCTCATGACGACAGAACAGATATTACACTAAGCCCCTCCCTTGAATTGAGCATTAAAACATATTACATTAGTATAAAATAGTATAGCATACTGAATTGAGTATTAAAACAGACTTTAATAATATATTAATAGAAATAATTCTTTTTCAGACCAACAGATACCAAATTTTCATTAGTAATAGTAATTTTCTAAACTTTTTTTGCCCGTTAAAAACGGGTCAAAGTTATAGCCTCTTAACTAAGAATGTCAAACTAATGATTGAATATGGTTGCTCATTTTTGTCTTAACCGCTAATCTCTATTAAGCCATAGCTGTGCATCGAACGTATACGATAATGCTTAATCCGCTGCACTTTATTATTATAAAGACCAATAGAAAATTTCAGTCGGATCAACTCAGTAGTTTTTCGAGAAAAAGTGGAATGGACAAGCGGACAGACAGACAGCCAGACAGACTAAGAGAAATATAAGCTTAAACATTTTTTTCATATAGTATGTGGTTTTCGTAGTATTTGGATTCTTCGGACTACTATTCTCATCTTAAGTGTCATTTTTTATAATGTTTCGGTCGATGTAACTTACGACCTTCTTCAGGTGTATCTTGTCGAACTAGGGAATTTTTCTGTCGAACTCGGGAATTTGGACGGAATTTCGAATCCGACAAAAACATTCCAGACTCCGACAAGATACACCTGAAGAAGGTCGGAGGTTACATCGACTGAAACCTTGTAAAAATGGCATACAAGATGAGAACAGAAGTCCAAAGAATCCAAATAATACGAATAGCCAATCCTCATCTCAAAAATTCTGAAACGTAGTATGTGGTTTTGTTTGTTCAATTTACGGCATCAATTCTTTCTGGGTTATTTTTAACGAATAAGAGAATTAACCTAAAAGTAATGGAAAATAAGAATTTATTTTTCGCTCTACTTAATTGGGCCTCACTACATAATGTAATTTAATATCATGCCCAGGAATAGTTTTATTTAACGAATAGATAAGGTTCCTAACAGGTATCGAACGGATCTAGGAGTGTGTGTGTCGGCACTAACCCTATTCGGGTTTAACCGGCTTCCTCCAAAAGAGGAAGTTTCATGGGAGTATGCAAGCGGTTCTCAGTCGCATGTATATCCCTGTTAAAGGGAGATGACATTAGGGTTTTCTAACTCTTGCAGGGAGGTGTCGACGTCCTCCTACATGCAGCGCCTGAAATTGCCAAATTGGTTACTAATTTTAATAATGACCAGATTCAACGTTGCTTAACTTCAGTGAACTGATGGGAACCGTTGTGTCAATGTGGTATATCTAGGAGTAATTACAATTAAAGTTTTCTTCGTACTTTTGAAAGCTCTTAGATTAGGACTTCGTCACCGGGTGTAAATGTGTGTCAAACGCTGGATGGACCAACTTTATTAAAGGATTAACTCAATTAAAGGACAGGTTTAATTTTCCATCTAAAAACATTGATTATAAATAAGTTTTAAATTGCTTTGTAAGAAAAGGTTTAGGAAGCAAGATTATGCAACTGACACCGTTGATAATGAAATAGAGTGATTGCAGGTAATGTTTGATTACTGATAACATTAGATCATATTTGAACTGCAGACATCTGAGGACATAAACAGGTCGAGGTCATTGATGGAAATAGCCTGATTATCATTTTTTCCGTCTCCCCAAACACTAAAGAGAGCGACATATTAACAGTACATACGACATTGTTGTCTTATGTCTGTTTGTTTAAATGCGACGTGTTTTCAAAAACATTTTTGATTATTTCATCTTCGAAGTGGTTTATTTACTCTCTACGTGACAAGAACAGAGACTCAATGTCGGAGTTTAACATAAAGAATCTAGTCCCTCTCCTTTAAGCATTTTGATACATATAGACAACAATAATGGCTTCGTCAACACCGGTGCAGTCTTATCATACCAATCAAACATACGTCCTCAGCAATCGGTTCTACAGGGTCATAGTCATTTTTCATTAAGTGAGCTGGCATCTCTCGGTGTTAGATATGGTCTTGTGCAGTTATAGGAGATCCTCTCTCTCAGGCTTTACTTTCTCCCTTTGAGAATGGGTAAGTTAAATGCTAATAAACTGAGACGTCCTTAGCCGGGAATGTCGACGGGGTGTCCCAGACACTTTTGTATGCGAGGGTGTATCTCTTATTCTGAATTAGCTTTTCAAAACCTTACCTGATTTTGTTTCGAACCAACTGGAGGCTACAAACGAGGACACTTCCGTTGACAGGCATTAAACATACCCCCTTCATTGAAAAGAGGACCTAATGCTTGGAAGTTTGGTCTCCTGGGGCTAGTGTGTATGCATATTTCTTATAGACGTTGACACCGAGAACAATCACCCAATACTTTTTCTAGACGTATTTATAAAAAATTGAACAATAATCTGAACGAAGAATTCAAATGCATCACAAAAACTTTGAAAACACGCAATATCACATATTTTATATCGGGTGATGGTAAGTTCAAATATATAAAATCGATGACCTAACGTGGTTTAATGTATATTTTACTTTTCACTTTTTAATTTTCATTTTCGCTCCTTCTCACTTTTACTTCCTCAACACCTGGAGAGGATTCGTGGACGAATCGAAAACGCTCGTGAAAGTAACAATTATGGAACTTTCATAAATATTTTCGCTTTTGATATAAAAAAGATTATACGGAAAATCGAAAAAATAAAAAAGAATCGTAAAGCAATGCATCTCCGTTGCATTTAATAATGTTTGCTTGAATGAAAAAATGCAGCTCGCGAGTAGTCTTCATTAGCCAATAGTTTTGCTTCATTTAGACAAAGGTGACATCTACTTCCTATTCTATTAATATGTTCTGTATACAGCGTTGCAGTTTTTTCTTTCGTGAATGTGGAGAATTCTGCATAGCTTAATTGCCATTTATTTGCATAATTTACTATCTAGATCTACTACCGTATTTAGCACCGTTGAAAGAAAATACTGAAAATCAATACATAAAATATTATATCTCCTCATAACATTTTATGTGGACACATGAAATAATATATATATATATATATATATATATATATATATATATATATATATATATATATATATATATATATATATATATAGTGGCTTCCTTCAGTTTTGATAAACTATGGATACCCACTGTAAGTGTGCTTGCGCGTGAAATTTTTGTGGCAAGAGTTGCGCAACCTCCAACCATACATCTCCTGAGTTGACATTCTTAAATACCAGTGGCAAGTGGAGGTTCAGGACGAGTGGAAACAAATGCCGAGATAAGCGGAGAGCACATACAGCGACTAGAATTCCCAAACGATCACTCATCTGATACTAGCTAGGCTTAACGTTGCTTAACTTCGGTGATCTGGCGAGAACCGGTGTGTCAACGTGATTATACCGAATATATATATATAAATATTTACCTTAACCTTAACCCTAACCATAACCCTAACCCAAAACATCATTTGAATAAAAAATATTTACCTTACACAGGCACCTGCATGAGACGAAATAACAAACTTGATCAATTGTCAAAAAGAACATAAGTTAAAAATATGATATTTGAAAGGTCATTTTCGACAAAAGATCCCACAGGTGTAATCAAACTCAGGCAATTTCAGTGAAACGAAAATGACCGAATAAAACAATTGAAAAGAATATTGTTGTTGGTTGACTATTTGGATCCGAGACGAATCAACTCGTCGAATTTCACTCCAAACAACCAATCAGCCATAACCATCATCGACAAGAAAGATATATTGGTATATTTTTATATATCAGTGTGTCGTCATTCTTTAAACACTGAAGAAATACAATAAAGCACTGAAAAGTGGGATAAAAGAAATAAAGAAAATAAGAACAGTGTCTTTCCTACCGAGAAAACGTTGGTTTTCTTCACTAGTATGTATATATAAATGTGTGTTTGTGTGTGTGTCTTCGGCTACCTTTTGTCGTAATATTATCTTTCACTCCTCGAACTCTTAAATTCAATCAACAATCCATCCACACACCTTTATCCTCACCCCATACCGCGTCTACAGACACCCTCCGCCATCATTTTTTATCTATTGATATAAATATATAAGTATGAGCTACTGTCTCGACAACGTTCAGTTATCTACGTCTAATTCGTCTATCTATCATAGCCTCATGTATGTCTCGTCTACAAAAAAGGTCACACTCTTGTTAAAGTGCTAGGAACTCACATGCAGATTACAAGAGACTGACCAAGGTTTTCTCGTTTTTCTTTTTTTTTTTTTTTTTTCTATTTTCCTGCAGGCAGACGAATCGAAAGTAAGTCAGGTGTTTTCGTTAACACTTCAAAGTACATTGGTTTTGTTAAGAAATATTTTAATCTCTTTATTTTTTTTTTAATGTATACATATTCATTTCACGTTCCTCATATCATTTTATGGTGCACGTTCTTGGCAAAATGTATATCGTCACGGATTATGAAAGTAAATAGTTTATTCATAGTCAAAATCCAATCTGTTTTGGTCATTTACGCACTAATATTCTAATGAAAGGTATCAAGACGCACCCCCCTTTCAGCTATTAATAAAATAGCAATCTGAGTAACAATTAACCGTATGCAATATATCATTTATACATATATATATATATATATATATATATATATATATACATATATATATATATATATATATATATATATATATATATATATATATATATATACCGTCCTTTAGCGCAATTGTGCTAAGTCCGAGTAATTGCGCCAACTAACTAAAAGTGCACTTTTGGCAACCACGTAAATAAAGAGCACTTTTTTTTAGTTGGCGCAATTATCCCCGGATTTGGCGCAATTACTCCAAAGTACGGTATATATATATATATATGTATGTATATATATATATATATATATTATTTTAAAAATGCAATTATCCACTGACACATGTTTCGTCGTCTACGACTCATCAGAGTGGCTGTATCTAGCGAGATTCGAAACATGTGGGGGTACCAAATTTGTTCAAAGGGAAAATTATTCCCAACTCGCATTTAGGTAAAAATGCACTTTCGTAAATAATTGAATTCATTCAAAACATACCGCTAAAACCAAAACAAAACAACATATATATATATATATATATATATATATATATATATATATATATATATATATATATATATATATATATATATGTTAGGTTTGTTTAAATGCTTATAGAGTTTACTGTAGAGGCTTCGGTTCTAAACTAATTAACCGATAATTATAAACTGTGAAACATATCTACCAAGGATGAATGTTTCAAATGTAGGATATATATATATATATATATATATATATATATATATATATATATATATATATATATAGTTTAACTTTATTTAATGAAAAGAGTGTAAAAAGTGTGACGAAACCCCGTTTCCTAAAACTTTAAAATACGTACCTCAGTTTTTATTATTGGTTTTTTTTTTTAATTAGAACAATGAGCATAAAATACTGACTAATAAATATTCGACAAGTTAGAAGATAGTATGGACATCATTTTCGAGTTGGAAAAGCAAACACATCAGATTTACATTGAATTTAAACACGAATCAAGCACGATTATATGAATTTCAATTCTTTCTTGAGACTGCATAAGTTTAAGCCTTAAAGTTTACGTATTCATTAGAATTATAACCATGTAATGTATTTGATTAGAATAGAATAAGGCTTCTAAGTATAAGGGTTAGTATCATATCTTGATTTTTATGTGGAAAACTGGTATATTCAGGGAAGCAGAATTATATTGTGGGTGAAGAAAATAATTAATAAATGATGCAAAAAATAAAAATAATATATAAAATTAAAAATTAGCTTGATCAACGATGTTGTGCTATTATTTTCAATTACAAGCTTTCGCTTGTACTATGATAAGCTGGTGGTCCTTACTTACATATGCGCAGGCACACCATATCTAAAAATAAATTTTAAAATCTATCTTATGATCTCGTATTAGTTCCAATAGGGTATAAATCATGCGTCTTATTTTGAGAAGGAATTCGATATGTGGTTATATTTTAATTTAGTTTGAAGAGATCAAGAGGCTCCCTTCTAGGGCTAGCAATGTATTCTGCTGTTGAATTTATATTCGAGCGATCTTTAATGGCTGATATTTATATTTTGCTTCAACTTAGGATTCCAGTGATGTCGTCCGAGTAATTATTTAGATTTTTTCATTTGGCCAGATTTTATATACATATTATCAGTATTTACTCCGATAGTGCTCGATACGTAAGTAGAGCTACGCAGTAGGTTTCACAAATATATACGGCAATTAAGCTACACAGACTTTTCCGTGTTTCACCATCGGATTAGTCAAGTTATATATATATATATATATATATATATATATATATATATAATGCCGACATAAAGAAAATCCGCACTTGTAATTAAGACAATGCTATCAATATCCGCAGCCTAAGAAACATAGTTGAAACTGCTCCCCAAATCCAACAACAGTGTAATATTGTTAAAATCGCTCTCTTTCTACTGTCAAGAACAGATTAAAGGAATTTCATCGTCAGATGCAATGAAGATCATGACTCTTCATACTGGTCAAAAGTGCTTCTTAGTGACGAAAGCAAATTCAATAGGCTAGGTAGTGATGGTAGGCAGTACTCCGTTGGAAGAAAGACGAATAATTTAATTCTAGGTGCTCAGTTTCAACGCTGCAAGGTGGTGGAGGTTCAGTTTTGGTGTGGAGCATTATCAGTACCAATAGTCCAGGGCCTATAGTTCACTTGCAAGGTCGAATTAATTCGACCAAATACATTAATATGTTGACTGAGCATTTTCTACCCTACTTTGTTCGGGATTTGGATGATAATCCCATCTTCATGCAGGACAATGCTCTCATTCACATAGATGGCAATGTCAAGAGGTTCCTGAAAGAGCATGATATTCCGTGTTTGGATTGGTCTGCAGAGTCCCCAGACCTCAATCCTATCGAAAACGTATGGCATTACATCAAGCAACAGTTACGCAATGATAAAATTTCAAATTTGGAAGAACTTTGGACAAAATTTAAAGAAAAGTAGAATGCCCTTTCCCCGGAGTATTGCTGCAGACTAATTCAAGGAATTCCCAAAAGATTGCAGGCTGTAAAATTGTAGAATAGCTATGCTACTAAATAATTATTAGTTCATTGTGTTCCTATTGCATTTGTGTTGCATTAATGTCCTAAAATTACATTTAAATAACAATTTTCCATTTTGCGGACTTTCTTTTTGCCTTCTCAATTTGAAGTTATTTTTTTATTGACATGAACACTAGAATATTTCAATTAAAAGTCAAATATGTAAAATTATAGAAGAATAAAAGGCCAATCGAATGAGGTATAGTTTGTTTAAACACATTAAATTTAGCTTAAATTTGCAATTTTTGAAAAAATTACAACTGCAGACTTTCTTTTTGCCGCCTGTGTATATACGTGACAGGTTTTATCCTCGGCTAAGAAAAGGTGTTAGTCTAGCCGCATTCATGAGTTGTGATACAACGAGACAGTACTGTATGTGGATGACTACATATGTGTGTGTATCCATTTAGGAAAACAGATGGCAATTAAGTAAAACAGAATCTTTTACGTTTAATTTCCGTAAGGACTTGCCAGGCTAGAATGGCATCCTAGTCTGTCAATTCCCTACAAAAACCGTCAACATCAAACTTCGTTTAATCAATGATTTGAACTGAATTTAAAATATTGTACTAATTATTTATTTTTTTATTAGAATAATACTATTATCTCTTTTTACAGACAGATCCTAAATCGGCTGGCCCATGCGAAACAATATGGCCGCTCCTTTGGTTGACTCCAAATTGATAATTACTGGCGACCATATTTCCCGATTCTATGATCACAATCAGTACAGCACGCCAGGACGGTACGTGCAATACCAGCAGATGGCGCTTAGTTATTTCCCAATGTCGGGATTATCACCACCCGCCCACACAAGATTAACCGAATACTACTGTTTACCTCCATGTAAGTAAAACACTTTCTTCGTTATGTTGTTATGTTATGTTTAGTGTAGGTACATCATCAGAGATAAACACAAAAATTTTAATAGCATGGGTGTCCGGCGTTACCCGGGTGTTGTTAGATGTATGCTGAGCAAAACGAAACAAAAACGGCCAATTTTTTTAACTTTGATCCCTATTATGACCCTCTTAAAATTTATTGTTTAGGGCTCAAATAAAGTTATTAAGTTAAATCCATGTCCAAGGAATCTATATCTAAAATTTCTCGTGTTTAGACCCAAAATGGTAGGAGGAGTTTGGTAGAGTTCTCAAAGGTCAAATCGTTGAACTTTGACCCCTTAATCGCCAAATTTCTGTCCGAAAACCAATCATATCGACTTCCCCAAATCTCAATACCCTGTATATCAAATTTAGAATTTGTAGGCTTAAAATTGACAGAGTTATTGCGTAGGGAAATGTACACACACACACACACACACACACACACACACACACACAAAATGGTATAGAATATTTCTCCTATTTAAACGAAAATAAATTTGTGTTTTTTCAAAACAGGAGATTTCTCCCGAGATATCAAAATATTCAACTAATGGTAAATTAAGTACTTGTGAAAAATAAGTGAAAGTTTTACTAAAAATTAAATAGATAATATTTTGAAGAATCATTTCGCAAATATTTGGTTTGTTTATCTCTTCTTTCACCGTTCTGATATTTTTGTTCCGCATTGCATAAATCTTGATGAAATACCTAAACACATATATATATATATATATATATATATATATATATATATATATATATATATATATCGAGAGAGAGAGAGAGAGAGAGTTATAGTTGTACACTTTTCTATATTTATTTTATTTGAGTATAATTCGCAAGCACTTAATACTCACGCGCACACACAAGTACATACACACGTGCGCACGTACACACACACGTACACCCCCACATATATATATATATAGGCAGCATTGTTTTCTATAAGCAATAATTAAATAACATAGACAATTCCTACCCACATAATTTGGTTCTGATCAAAGGAAAGGATGCTGCGTAAGTAAACACATTATATATATGCGTAAATTTTCCAGTATTTATTTCAACAGTGCTCGATACATAGGTACTTAGTTATGAAAATATATATGGCAATTAAGCTATAAAGAATAATCCGCGTTTCATTCTGGTGCTCATGCAAAATATATGTGGAATATTCTGTGTAGTTTAATTGCCATATATATTTTCATAACTTACTTGTGTGTGTGTGTGTGTTTGTGTGTGTGTGTGTTTGTGTGTGTGTGTGTTTATATATATATATATATATATATATATATATATATATATATATATATATATATATATCGCTAAAAACAACTTGTAATTTTGCTAAAAAAAACAACAACATATTTTAAATTTATAAGCGTAAAATTCGTGCATTCAACTCGGGAGACATTGTAATTGGTAGAGCGCCAGACTGTGGATTCTGGTGTCATGATTTCGTCCTTGCTAATTACAGCTTGAACATGCATATATATATATATATATATATATATATATATATATATATATATATATATATATATATGTATGTATGTATGTATATATATATAAATTATATATATATGTATGTATATATATGTATATATATATGTATATATATATATATATATATATATATATATATATATATATATATATATATATATAACATAACAAAACAAAAGAGCTTCCGGCTCTTTAAATAAAATAACGCTAAGGCAGCGGAAGAAGTAAATAAGTAACGACATTTCAAAGCTAAAACAACACATTTTCTTACTTATTTTATGAAGATATTTTTCTCGGTGATAACAGCGTTGTTTAAATTGAAATTGAAAATGTAAGTTTAAACAGCCAATTCAACACGTATATATATATATATATATATATATATATATATATATATATATATATATATATATATATATATATATATTAAAAAAAAACATTTATTTGTTTATAAATAAAACTTTAACGGCGTCATAGCGTCCTTGTCAGGACAGAGACAGTTTTTGCGTATTTTTTTTTTGCTTTTTCTTCCGTCGCGGAATGGTGCCAGTAAGAAAAATAATATCTGTACGATATTCTTTAAAAGTTGTGTTTTAAATGTCCATCTAATGAAATCCGCGTGGTCGTGCATGAAGTGAATCAGGAAGAAATATTTCTCCGTGATAAAAGCCATGGAACATTTGCTAATTATTTGTTCCCAATAATAAATTTTGAATCCGATTAACATTAAAATTATAACCCGTCCCAAGTATTTCAGCTTGTAATAATGAACTGTTTCTAATAATAACGAAACGTCATGATGTTAATGATGATGATGATAATGATGATATAATAATAATAATAATAATAATAATAATAATAATAATAATAATAATAATAATGAATTCAATGTAATGCTAATAATAGTATAAGCCAATGAACTGTGTCTAATAATGTATGTAACATTTATTTTATTTATTTGTTTTTAGTACCAAGTCAAATCCGAGTTCCTGTGTCTCCAATTATCAGACCTTCTGTAGGTGGTTGCGGTACACTTACAGCTCCTTATTCCATATCGCTATGTAACAGTGAAACCCGTGGAAAGTACCATGAACTTCAGCCGACGAAAAAAGACGACAACGTGAGGGATAGGAAGCCTCTGGTGTACACTAAGATAACATGTCCCCCAAAACGGTGCGAATCACCGGTCTTCAACTTTCACTTCCTGGGGAAATGCGTCGAAATGATGGAAGAGGCGAAAAGACAACGTCAACAACGAATCAAGCCCGAACCCGACGTGGACGTCACCACAATCGACGAACCTTTCGAGGCGAAACGGGGACTCATTGTACAGGGGCCGGTAAATTCGTGTGGTCTCGTGGGACGCGACGAAGTCATCGGAAAACTAACAGCCGCTGCTACGCTGGATACGCGTTCGGTAAATTTGCAGCAGTTCGTACCCGTCAAGAGCGAATTTCATCACCTGATGAAATACCAAGAGATGGACTGCAACAAGTTCGAGGAAGTGCGCAGTAGACAAACGTTTCACAGACAAATTTTACGGACCCCAAATATCCGACACCTACAGGAGATTCCGCATATCAAGCCTTCAAAGAGGTAAGCATAATATAGATGTCGCATACGTATTTATAGGGAATCAAAGTTAGACACAAGGTCGGTTTTTAACTAGGAGTTCCAATAGATCCCATTTTGTCAACTAGGCTCCAGCCCCCGTCCTATCGCCGCAATGTTGCATCTCTGTGCCTGTTTTACGAATCTTTTAATGGAATGTGCTCTGATGAACTCGTTACACTTGTGACCCCCTCGACGTACATATACCCGACAAACCCGATTAGCAACAAATTATTACTCCTTCACTGTTAAGGTCCCTAAACGCCAGAAAGTTTTAACTAATAGTTTCTTCCCTCGAACAGCTAGACTTTGGGATTCCTTTTTCCTACCTGGTTTCATGGCTGTACTGATATGCAGAAGTGTAAATCTAATTTAAACCAACATCTTGTTAATCTTTCCTGGCGATGATCCCAAATAGTAACCTCTTACGTGAAAATGGCGATATGCCTTGTTTGGGATGAAAGTGAATAAAAAAAAAGAAAGGAGACATTCCAGCTCCTCAAACAGGGATAGGGACAAAAATACTCCACTTGTAGTGCAATCAGAAAAAAATGAGGACGCTTTTCGAAACAGAGATACAAAAGAAAAGGTAATGCTTGCCGGGTAGCCTTCTGTGGCCGAAAAGATACTACAATTTTCGAAGGGCAGATAAAAATATAGTCTAAATGCGGTATCTATATTATTATATCTATCTTCTTATCAATCTGTCCTAGTTTGGGAGAAAAAAAAACCAATATCAAGATCAAATATAACTTTTTGTAGGTAAATTCTCGCAAGGAAATCAATGTTGGTATTTATTTTGAATTTATTCTTTCAAAATAATATCGAAGAGTATCTGTTCGTACTTGATAACCACCAATAAAAAAAAACAGATTATATAGTTTTATTTTTTCTTTGAAGAATAGCAATTAGTTTGAATTATCTATTATCAAGATAATGTAAGGGTAGCTGGGTGTGCAATTGTGAGGCAAGGGTTGCGCAATCTGCAATCACACACCTCCTGAATTGGCACTGCTTGAGTCCAGTGACAACAAGAACTACTAGACGGCTAGAAACAATGCTGAGATAAACGGAAAGAACATACGGCAATCGGAATTCCTATTTTAGTACTGACCAGGCTCAATCGTGCCTAGCTTCGATGATCTAATAGAAACCGGTGTGTTAACGTGAATTATGCCGTATTGTTATTCGTATCTAGTTTGTGTATATATATATATATATATATATATATATATATATATATATATATATATATATATATATATGATTACTTAATTTAATCACATAAATTAATATACGAAAGTATAAATTTATGCGTAAACTTTAGGTATTTACTTCTGCCTGATGAATCCTAGCGTGGATGAAACGCGAAATATTCTGTGTAGCTTGATTGCCATACATATTTTATAACTTACTATATATATATATATATATATATATATATATATATATATATATATATATATATATATATATATATATAAGTGAAAATATCTGTGTGTGCGTTTCCCTACCAAATAACTCTGTCAATTTTCGGTCTAGAGACTCGAGATTTGACATAAGATACCTATAAAGTAAGTAATATTAATTTAGATTGCATTATTTTAAATAATAGAATTATCAGTAAAAAAAAAGTAGGATTAAAGTTAGAAGCAAAAAACAAAAAAAACTTCCACGCATGTATTGGATGCCTAAAATGCTCAAAAATCCAGTTAGCGCTAGGTTTATTGTAGGGTCAAAGACGTGCATTACTAAACCTTTAAGCTAAGCTATATCTGAAACATTTAAATTAATTATAAGTCAAATAAATAATTTCCACTAGAAAAGAAAATTCTATAGTAATATAAATCTATTGGGGGGGGGTAAATAATTCACAACCAGTAAAAGAAAAATTGGATAAAATAAACTCAAGAATAAATGCAAAATCTAGAGCGACGTATGATCTATATTTTTTTTTTTTTACAAAGGCATCACCACATTATCAAGGCCCAGAGGCCACTCAAGGATAAGGGTTAAAGAGTGTACAGTAGAAATTGGTCAATATAGTAATCATTAGTAATGAAAATTTGGTAAATTTAATAACTTATATGGAACGGCTCATCAAGAACTTATTTACTTTAGACTTGAACACAACCATATTGTAGTCAGCCGGAAAGCAGGAAAACGGAAGACAATTCCACAGGCGTGCAGTTCTAAGAAAGAAGCTTTGTTCATGGAATCTACGTTTAGGTTTAGGCACAGATAAAGAGTGGGGGAAATTATTGATAGTGTTTACAGCTAGACGAGTGTTTCTTGTGAAAGTTTGGCGAGGGGGGACCATAGATTGAAGCTCAGTTGAACACTTTCCATGAAAATAACGATACATCAGAGACAAACTCGCAACATCTCTTCTGTGAGATAGAGGTTGCAAGGAGGAGAAAAGGACATCTCCTACGAGGCTACGAAGTCTATTTTGAACTCTATCAAGGCAGGACAAGTCCTTTCTAGCAGCTCCTGCCCAGATGTGGCAACAGTATTCCATCCTTGGACGTACCTGGCTCTTATATAGGTAGAGAATAGCATCAGCAGTGAGATATCTACTGGATCGATAGAAAGATCCCACCATTTTTCCAGCGGCCTTGGCAACAGATTTGATATACGTGTTCCATTTAAGATCAGGAGTAATGGTCAAGCCCAGAAGCTTGTCAAAACTTGAGGCCTCCTGAAGACGAGAGCCATTCATTTCAATTGATGACAAATGTGAATTAGAATGTTGATGATGTAAAGAGAGAAGCTTGGTTTTAGATGCATTAAAAGTAACCAGCCACTCCTTTCCCCATTGTACTACGTGCTCAAGATCAGAGGATATATATATACTAAATTCCACACGAAAAACTTATAAAATAATTAAATGATACTGTAGATTTAGCTTTTGAAAGTGGTAAAGGCAAATATTAAGACTTTTCAAACTCTAAAGCGTTTTGGTGTAAAAATAAAAACAGCAAAACTAGTGTTTCTCGAGGTATTTTTAAAATACTTATGTCATCTTATTAAAGAATGTTATTATTTTTAAATCGTAAATAAAATATTACTCCAAACTATAGGTATCCCAATGGGATTGAATCCTGCACCATTTTGGGTAAATCTGTATTCGCATAGATTCGACTATGTATATATGTCATCACAAATAAAAAAAAAAGTGATATATCATGGGTGTAGGAGATTTATAGATAATCTTTTATGTACAAACGATAATGATGAATTCGAAAAAAAATAAACATCTTATTTATCCAAAGGAGTTAGAATTGAGTTGTGAATATAGAGGACAACAGGCTACATTTCTGGATTTTTTTTTTATAAAATATTTGATAAAAGAAACTCTTTTCCTTTTCAAATAGTTCTTATGCCGCATAAAGATAATACCTGCCCTGTTTTTATGTTTTATAGAACCATTATGTCAGAGTTTTTGAGAATAACTCGCGTTACTTTAAAATTAACAGATTTTATACCTCCAGTTTCTAGCTTAGTAATAAGGATGATAAAACAAGGTGGGGATAAAACTAAAATATTTAAACAGTAAAATAAAGCATTTGTTCGTTATCCTGATGTTTTTGACTCGTTTAAAATTAACCAGAATATATTAATAAAGGAAATCCAAAACTATATTGGTAATGTATAAGCAGCAAAAACGCACATGAATCTACCGATGAGAAATATAAGAATGAAAAACCCATATTGGAATCCTTTTAAGTTTCTATAACTTGGTTGAAGGATTCCAATATGTGTTTTCATTAAAAAAAATAATTAATAAAACCTGAAGCAAAAAAATAAAACCTAAATAAAATAAAATAAAACTAATATTGAAACAATCATTTTAATCAACATTAAAATATCTCTAGAATAGCTATGCCTATCATGCCTATACATCTATATTACAACGAACACTGTTTTCTTTTAATTGTATTAATGGATTTATAAATACATTAAAATAAACTCTGCTCTTTAGACTGTTGTTCTAATCCCTTTAATATATATATATGTGTGTATGTGTGTGTGAGTGTGTGTGTGTGAGTGTGTGTGTGTTCAAAAATTAAAAATAATTTATTCATAATAGAAACACAATATAGATTACTTTCATTTTCTTTTTTTTTCAGATTTTACAAGACAAGTGTTTTAACAAGCTTAAAAGTTCGAAAGACGAAATCAAAAAAAGGGTAAGTAGACTTAAGGAACCAGCTTCTTTGTTATATCTACTTCATAGAATGTTGATTCCATATTCTTATAATGCATATGCATATAGGTGTATATTGCAAGGATTCTACACAGATCGATCAACGTTTCAACATGTTATCATGATTTCAAAAAAATCTCGTACTCTGGTGTCCTAGAAGCGATGAAGTCATTGAAGGCTAATTCGGCATCATTTCAGCTTTTGAAGCATTTTTCGCGCAGGAAGTTGTCGAGATGCTTGA